>NC_134501.1:39726477-39746477 GCF_040206685.1 Ascaphus truei | reverse complement strand
GAATCGCACTCACAAGATGTCAAATACAAATGCACAATTGTGCAATATCATATCACCGCCAAGCTGCACCGCAGTCCAAGGACGAAATCCACAGGGAAGATTATACTCCGTGCTTGCAGTTGATAAAGATTGTAAAACACCAGTCGTTTCCTTTTCTTAGGTGTTTAGCTGCTCGGCTGCGTGTCTCACTCGACTCAGAGAAACAAACGGTCTGTACACAACATCCAGCGCGACTCGACCAGATCGCGCACTTCCGTAGTGACGTAGTGTCGTGACGTAATTGCGTAGTGACGTCCCTGACGCTTTTCGTCGCAACAGCGACTTTCTCAAAGGGGGAATGGATTGAGAGTTCACATAGAGGGATATATAAACCCTATTGTTGATTGGCAACCATTAAATTCAATCCTCATAGGTGTACTCATTAAGTTCAATCTTACTCCCTTGGCAATCTTACTCCCTTGGCACTTTTTGATTGTCTCCAGGAAAATCTGACCTAGTCCTTTGGTCCTGCAGGTCAGATTTTCCTGGAGACATGCAAAAAGTGCCAAGGGAGTAAGACTGAACTTAATGAGTGCACCTATGAGGATTGAATTTAATGGTTGCCAAGCAACAATAGGGTTTATATATCCCTCTATGTGAACTCTCAATCCATTTCCCCTTTGAGAAAGTCGCTGTTGCTAAACACCTAAGAAAAGGATACAACTGGTGTTCTACAATCTTTATTAACTGCAAGCACGGAGTATCATCTTCCCTGTGGATTTCGTCCTTGGAGTGCAGCTTGGCGGTGATTTGTTATTTCACAATTGTGCATTTGTATTTGACATCTTGTGAGTGCGATTCTTATCCCTCCCGTTCTCCCATCCCCAATCCAATGAATTGTTACTTTTTTACGCTATGGGGCGTGCGCTCTCTCCTCTCTTCTTTTCTAAAGGTTCCACTGGATGTGGTTCATCTATTTGAAAGCAGCCTGAAGTTCCCCTTCTACTGTATTTAACTACATACATTCTCTGGACTCCATATTGGGACTGGTTCTATATTTTTTTAATATATTTTTTATATATATATTACTGCATATTGTTCTGTTTTTTCTTTCACTGGTTGTTCAATTGGTCATTGTGTTATTATTAGTTATTCATATTTGTGGTGATATCACTAAATTTATTCACGAGTTTATATATTATATACTTCATTTTATAGATTCACATTATAGCACATCTACCACACAATCACTGGTGCTACTCCTTTTGTTTGTTTTACACACACACATATATAGAAATAAAAGCCAGGTGTGAATGACAAGTTTCCTGAACCCCTTAACCAGTGTCTGGACGTCCCCGCTTCACAATATCTAAAGCAGCAATCTCGCCTGGGATCTTACCTGATCCGCAGTCCCTCAATATCCAGGTACCCTCATTCCTGCAATGTTATACATTGGAGGGGAGGTGTTCCCTACCTGTCTTCTGGGTTAGGGGGGGTTCCGATGTCTTCTGTGTGAAGCTTGAGTCAGATCTGGAAGAAAGCAGTATAGGTTATTTCGGTGTAGTATAGGGCAGTTAAGATATATAGGGTAAATAAGAGATCCAGAAACAGAGTGTGAGACAGACACAGAGAGAGGTGGGGTGAGAGAGAAGGTGGGTGAGAGAGAGGGGGGGGTGAGAGAGAGGGGGGGTGACAGAGAGAGAGAAGGAGGGCGAGAGGGCGAGAGACAGAGGGCGAGAGAGAGAGAGGGCGAGAGACAGAGGGCGTGATTGGGTGGCGTGACGGGGTGATTGGGTGGGGTGGGGGGATGTGACACTTCTGGTATCCTACACACATATAACATAGCCTATTGTAGGCTATTACTGAGACTGGGTTGTATACTGCATATCCTGGGTGACGCAGCTAGCTGCCTATACCCGCTGGAGTCGGTTTGTTTTCCCTGTCCCACATTACATTAAGGGACACAATTGTACACAATTTGTACTCCATATATATGCTGTAGCAGATGGTATATTAACCAGGTGGGATACATTGCTAAACAGTTATTGTGTGCGATCGAGCCTACTGCAAGGGACATAACCGTACATAATCTGTACTCCATATATATGCTGTAGCAGATGGTATATTAACCAGGTGGGATACATTGCTAAACAGTTACTGTGTGCGATCGAGCCTATTGTAAGCCCTCACTAAGACAGGGTTGTTTACTATATACACTGGTTGACGCAGCAGGCTACTAACATCCGTTAGAATCGATCTTTTTTGCCAGCCATAGAGTGTACTAAGTGATACATATATACACACGTGTCACAGTGCACTGGTTGAGGCAATAGACTACCTATATAGACATTTGGGAGGCTTGTATAGTATCCGTGTCCATTGGTGCTAGATAAATACCTGTGTGATATTACTATATATATACAGTAGCGACATACTTTATCGCACTAAATGCCGGCGGCATGCCGGGATCTACCCCAGCTGCCGCCAGTAATAACCGCGCGCCGCCGCGTTTCCCACATGCACACCCCCTCCACCTCGCGCGCAATTTACTCTCCTTCCGGACCCCGAGCCCGGCTTCTGCTCTGCCCCTCTGCTTCCCCGCAACCCCGCTTACCTTAATTTCATCTCCAGGGGTGTCGGGGAAGCCTGCGGAAGCCGGGGAAGACGGGGAAGCCGGGCGCGCGTGTGACTGTGACGTCACAGTGCGCCGCCACGCGCCGCGGCTACCCGCTTCCCAGCCGCATACAGCCAGCGGCTTTTGCTCGAATAAGAGCTGCCGCTGCTGTATATGTATACATAGGAGGCACCCTATACGTTACCCTCTGTCCCCACCTACCCCCTGATCAATTTTTAACCATTAGTCGTTACGTGTCTTTGCATAGATGTTGAATAAAATGTTTTATATGTATTATTAAATGGTGTATGGGCTCCACCCAAGGATTAAATTATTCCTAACCATTTATTTGAGATTAGCGAGTGCAAATAGGTTCTTGCGGGGTCACTCTCTCTGTACCCCATCCCCCTCTGTATATGTATCTTCATATCCTGTATGCACCCTATCCTCTACACTATCCCTTATTGGTGGAGAGCGGCATCATATTTTGTTATATGTACATATGCCTATAAGAACTTGCGTTCTTTTCTGCTTGCCAGCTCCCCAGATGTGGTGCATGCGTTTGGCTTCTCGTATTGTGTGATACATACCATGGTATACAAATCCACCTACATTAATTTTACAACCCACTGGTAATACACTACTCCTGCATGGCAGGCTTTTTGTCCACTACACCCGACTTTGATGCCTGGCAAAGTGAGGCCAGTACAGTATTTTCCTTGGAGTATGAACTACCCCCTAGTACAGGCCAAAATGACATCAAAGGTTTCTTTAATGATCTTGAAAAGGCAATGAAGCTACAGGCCAGAATTTGGTGGGAAATCACTAGCCTGCAGAATTATCTCAGACTAGGGGCCTCATGCAGTAAGCGTTGATAAGGGAAATATGGCCATGTTATAGCCAAAATTGGGTTTGAGATTCAGTAAGCGCCGATAAGTGCTTCATATCGCCAGGTTTCGGAGCCGATAATTTGGTTATGGCCAGTCGCCTGCCGATAAGCCTGTTTTCGACACTGATCGCCACTTTTTTAAATCGGCTGGATTCAACAAAAAAAAACAGCTTATCGGGGCTGATCGGCACTACGAAATTGAGATGTTATGGCCGATTTCTCCCGCCAACTAAAGTTGGCAGTTTGGACGGGAGAACGATCGCTAAGGCTGCCGGAACGGCACTTAGAAAAAAAACATCTTCTGTACATCAATGGAAGTCAATGGAGCGGGGACGTATAACAGTATAGTACTGTTTACGTTTCATTGCTCACAATACAAGGGGGATTTGCATTACAGTGTGGGGGCATTCCCTGCATTGTGTCACAGCTGATGTGTCTTATTTGCATAACATTCGACTTTTACATGTTTTCAGCATTTGCGGGTCACATTACTCATCATGTGATGATGTGGCAAGGGAAAATACTATACTACACTCTTAAAGGAGAACCTCACATCATATCACACATTTTACTCAACTCAGCGACAATTATTTACATGATGTCACACATGTCACACATGTCACTCATACACAGTATATTCATCTTCCTTTACATTACACAATGCTTGTAATGTGACACGCATCTTTAAACGTTCATGTACATCTGTCTTCTCATGTTTACATATACTTTTGGGTCCTCCCTATTTTCATGACGTCACTTATTGGACGCTCAATCACATTGCATGTTTACATTGTAACCGTTGCATTACAAGCACTTCAACCTAACTTATACACACATGTACAGTAATTCATCATTGGGACACCTTGTAAACTCATTCTATACCAACTATCCTCCTTACACAAATGCATGCATATGCACACGACTATTCATTGTTGCCAACATGTCACAATAACATGGATAATTACACATGTTACACAAAACTTTTCCCACGTCAATCTCAGCCTTTTTGTCTCATTACATGACTGACTCTTGCGTTCACAAGTGTTACATGCATTGCACATGCAACTATTTATTTGCAAGCAATCTTTGTACAAAGCTTCACGTCACATCATTGCCAAATATCATCATTCCCTGCAGAATACACACAACAAATACTTAGAACAACAAGTGCACACAGCTTGCCACAGAAGTACTTTATTATGTTAATGTAACACCTTGCATTTTACTATGTCACCTGACATCATCACATACCTATTTAAAGGACGCACATTACCTGCTCATTCACAGCTACTCATTTCAAAATGTTGCGAATGTTTAGGAGACGGAGGAACATTCTTTTCTATGACATGCTTGATGATGAAGACAATCATATAGGGCAAGGGAGGGACACACCGAGGGACAGTGACAGTGACGCGGATACGACAGGGACAGGGAGAGGGACAGGCCGAGGGACAGGTAGAGGGACAGGAGATCAGAGGAGAAGACAGAGGAGACAACTTGTGCCTCGTCCGCGTCTGTACAGGGAGAGAACCCTGTTAGATGGGATGAGTGAGGAGGAGATTGTAAGTCGCTATCGTTTGAGTTCAGCAGCAATCTTAGCTCTTTATGAGGAGATAAGGGGGGATTTAGATTTTTTCACAGCCAGAGGTCGTGCAGTCCCTGGGCTTGTTAAAATGCTGTGCTCATTACATTATCTTGCTTCCGCGTCATACCAGACAACTGTGGGCATAGTGGGCGGGGTCTCGCAATCTACATTCTCGCGGGCCTTGACCCAGTTTCTCTATGCACTCAATAGACGCGCTAGGAATTATATTCATTTTCCTACAGAGGCGACAGAGTGGCTGGAAGTCAGGACTGGCTTTTATAATATAGCAGGGATACCATGTGTGCTGGGTGCAATCGATTGCACACATGTTGCTTTGATTGCACCTAGTCAGAGTGAGCATGTGTACCGCAATCGGAAGCACTACCATTCACTCAATGTACAGGTGGTATGTGATGCCACGATGAGGATAATGCATGTGGTACCCAAATTCCCTGGTTCCAGTCACGATTCCTCTATCCTGAGGAACTCTTCAGTCTTCCATGCGTTCGAAGAGGGACATTTTGAACCTGGTTGGCTGCTGGGTGAGTACATATTTACATGTTCTAACACAAAACACATGTTGATTTAGGAATGTTGGCATTGTACAATTTGATCACTAATGTCAGCTTATGTGTGCTCCATTCATTATAGGTGACTCAGGATACGGAATTAGGCCGTGGCTCTTGACTCCGGTGCTAAACCCTCAAACTGAAGCAGAGGACAGGTACAATGCAGCCCATATATCTACAAGATCTGTTATAGAGAGGACATTTGGCCTACTCAAGACCAGTTTTAGGTGTCTGGACAGAACTGGTGGGGCTCTTCTATACAAGCCTCAAAAAGTGTCTGATATTATCCTTGCCTGTTGCATTTTGCACAATGTTGCACTCAGGCACAATGTACAGTCAGACCTAGCTGAGGCTTTGGTAGACGAGCATCCCACCCATGTAGCTGCTGAAAATGAACAAACAGCCAGTGGTGGCCAGACACGACAGAATCTCATCAATTCATTTTTTTCTTGTAAGTACAAACTCATATGTTCCTAGTACTACTTTTATAGTTTAATTATGTTATATTAACAATAATGTTTCTTTATATAACCTTCTGTTAGGACACAGATGAATATGGGTTGCACACCTTTCTTTTCTCTGCTGTGTGCACAAAGGGATGTGGCACCGGTATGTTATTGTTGCACAGGTTATATAATCCCTCTTCAATTGTACTTTAGTTGTGTGTATGTGAATACAACTTGGGTAACAAAGCAATAATATTTTAGCATTGTGTTATTCCTTATGCTAAGACAAAACACATATTATGCCCATAATCATTCATGCTTCTAGTATGCTTACATACAATGTTATTGGTGCAGTGTAACATGTACATCCATATGATGTGTACACCAGGCTGATTTACATTTTGAATGTCATGAAATATACATGGTGTTGTACATTTAACACCAAATACACACTTTGCTGTGTTGTTTACGGTACTGAAGATGGCATGTCAATGTTTGCAATTTATATATTGTTCCTTTGCATTATAGGTATATCTCCAGTATGACTGATCATGGTATGTATATTTGCTGACATCTCTCATAAGATGTGGCTACCTCAATCTTCCTATAATTATTGGAACTAAAAACCCAACATATTGGTTTAAACACAAATGTTACATATATGTACTTTCTGTATCATGTATATGCATTTAGCTACTCTTGAGCTTTCATGTGCATTGTATTACAAAATGATTACTCACATTTCATCACATTTTATGTATGTTTCCTTATAATTTCCATTAATGTAATATAGAGGTGGTTGGAGAAAAGGGGATAACTGTACTTATTTGTTTACTTACGGGAGCACATTCATCACTAGCATAGACACACTTTTTAAGACAACTGTTTGTGTCTCTATCAATTGGTGTAGGATCCATGTATAACACCGACAAATGATAACACCAGCTTTATTATGGTAGCTTATATCATCATATTGACTATACTATGTATTTCTAAACGATTAATAAACACAGTAAACTATAGTTAGTTAGGTTAATGAAATATACACAGAAACGTACTTCATAACATGATGGTGATGTCATATTCAGAACATCATGCATTGGAGGGGACCATAACATCTGGCCAGTAACATTATTTGCTACAGTCCCAAACCATTTTATCTACATACCCATGTAACAAGAGATTTTAAAAATAAATGGCTACTTGGTTGTAAGTGTCCTTTACATTGGGAGAAGGAGTGGCTCAGTGAGTAAAGACACACACTGGCACTGATAGTTTGAAGCAGGGGAGTCTGGTTCAATTCCCGGTGTGGGCTCCTTGTGACCTTGGCCAAGTCACTTTATCTCCCTGTGCCTCATGCGGCAAAAAAACATTTGTACGTTCCACGGGCCAGGGACCTCAGGCTGAAACATGTGTCTGTAAATCGCTGCGTACAACTAGCAGCCCTATACATGAACATGCTCATATTATTATTATTATTGTTACATAGTTTCGACAGTCATACGTTCCATTACATATTAGAATACACAAATGTGTTTGCAGAGTGGGAATGGTTGTTATATATAAAACACACCATGTCATAAAATGTTAGTAGTCATTAAAGAACACTCAATAAAAATTCATGAGGCACTCTTTTGCAACATCATTATGTTAATTAAGTGCTTATGCAATATAGGCATAAGGGTATCACATTTTTAATTGTTTGTTAATAAGCGCTGCAAGCAATATAAAATTAGTTCCATATGTAGTATAGTAGTCGGTGGCTCCTCCTCACAATCATCTCATATAAAGGTAGACTCTTCTGAAATCATACATTGATCCGATTGTATCTTCCCCGACATCTCTGAAATACAGCAAACACATGATGGTCAAAGATGGCACCTTACTAGATATGCATCCGTGACAACGCGTTACGCAGCTCTATATGATTGTGTAGATACACACGTCACTCACTTATATGTTAGAAGTAAAACTGTTCATCAGTATGTAATGTTTCTTTAAATTTGTAGCAGGCATAACTATGTATAAGAAGTGAACGTTGCCTGTATACTGAAAGATGTGCGCGCACATCTTTGTGTGCGCACGCACTTCACGCTTGGCTCCACTAACTGTTAGCGCATGCGCAAAACAAAGCGTACGTTGTGCGTTCAATACATGTTGAAAATACCAGTAAACATAACATCTTTATTTCAAATACAATGAAGACGAAACTACATTCGTTCTAAACGAGTACATCTGTATTCTTTTTAAACAGACGTGTTTGAACAGAAAGCACGGCCGATAACACAATGCGCAAATGCAATACGTGTGACGTCATGTTAAGCCAGCGTGAAACGCACGCTAACACTCCTCCCACTCAATTAACATTCGGCTAACGCCCAGGGTACGCCTACAAACACTGAGCCGCACGCATCACACACTGCAGTTACCGTTACTATAACAAAACATGACAGCCAATAGGCTTTGAGGCGCGCACGTCGCTTGGGGGCGGGACTTACATCACTAATCCTTTTTAAGGACGCCTTGGCCCATGACAAGGGTCCCACGTCATACGTGGTGGACCCGGTTTTCAATGTTGTAGATGTTGCATGATAACAAAACAGGTATGTGTTAGAGTAATGGTAAAATGTTGCTAATATGTTTAAAGGGATAGGAAAGTACGTATATTTATTCCGTCAGCAATGTGTACTACTCTTTCAGGTCCTACTATATTGTATTAGGAAACAATTTGTTTGTGATCGCTACATGTTATGCAGTCTGCAATGTTACGCTGTATCCACGCATTGAAAGTGAAAATGGTGGTTACAAAAAAAAAAAAATTTAAACGCAGAGTCAACGCATAACGATTGTTATATTTACCATTCTTCTAGAATTAACTCTTCGCCTGGCTGCAACTGGTCGCTCCAGAAATGCAAGCCATTTTCATCCACGCTTAACCCAACCGCTGAATCCAGTATGGCACATATCTCCTCCAGGATGCGCTCATAGGAATCGCCACTGCTTTCTTCAAATAATTGGTCGGGAGGTAGGTTCATTTCTTCCGGTTCCCATTCCAATGCAATTTCAGCTGAAAGGCTTGGTACATAATCATAGTACTTTTGTTCTTGTACAATGTGGGTTTCAGGAATGGAGGCTGCAGATATTGCAGCACGTATCGATTCAAACGGATCAGTAGTAGCGGATACATTGCTATTGCCATTAGGAATAAATATGCCTTTCACGACAATATAAGTGCCGTCTTTCAGGATAAATTGTTTTTCCGGGGCAATCTTCCAGAAACCATAGGTGTGTTGTAGCTTATCCTGGTCACGTTCAAAAAAGTCATTACTTGATAAAGTGAATCTTATTGAGGAATTAAAATTCCGTGCATGCTTACGGTCTTGGTAATAAGGATATTTTGCTCGAATGAAATCATCGATTTGGCGTGTGCTTGCTTTCTGTCCGCGACTGTTCAAGATGGCTTCACAGATCATGTACTTATACCCTAAAAGGGGATTAATATTGTTAACGAATTCATCAGCCATGTCTGAGTAGCACAAAAGCTGTGTGCAGGTCTGTGTTATTTGCTCATCAAAATGAATGTGCTGAATGGCTAACAAACTCCTGTTTTTCCTTGTCAAGGTCAACAAAAGTAACTACTTTGACTCCTTATTTCAAACGCCAATTGGATTTGTTTGTCTAATTGGGTTAACAGTTGTGGTTCGTGATATGGGACTGTGGGAGAAACATTTCTCCTTCTTTTATCTCGTTTGTGAAAAACATCCCTAGACTGTGAATGCGTTCACATAGTGTTTTTTTGAAAACTAACAAAGACCAGTGTGTGAAAATATTTCTTAGCCAGGCATATCAGTAAAAACACACCTGCAAAAAGAAATGTTTTTTCCCCGCTTACATTTCTGTGTGTATGTGAAAGTCTGGTTAACTCCCTGTCTGCATGAGTTTAAATACGTGTGTATATATATATATATATATATATATATATATATATATATATATATATATATATATATATATATATATATATATATATATATATATATATATATATATATATATATATATATATATATATATATATATATATAAATATATCTCTTATAAAAATATATATATATTTATATATAATATTTTATTTTTTTTTATATTGCAGGAGTACACACAACATTGATGGCATTAAGTATACCTTGTATGAAACCTATTTAAATGGTGAGAAACATGATTGAATGAAGTAATAAACATTTGTTTAAGCACAATACTGTTAGAGTCTCATACTTAGGATATTTCTCAAACATTAGGCCTGTATTATTAAAATAGTGTGCTTTCACAAGGAAGCATGAAGTGTATTAGTTTGTGTATACCAGTTTATATAGTACTATATATATATATATATATATATATATATATATATATATATATATATATATATATATATATATATATATATACACACATATATACATATATATATACACATATATACATATATATATACACATATATACATATATATATATACACATATATACATATATATACACATATACACATATATACATATATATATACACATATATACATATATATATACACATATATACATATATATATACACATATATACATATATATATACACATATATACATATATATATATACACACTCACACACTCACACTCACACTCACTCAGTGTGTGTGTGTGTGTGTGTGTGTGTGTGTGTGTGTGTGTGTGTGTATATATATTATTATACATTCTGAGATGTTATAGAAACGAACACACAACTGATTAAAGGACAAAATTACAATGGCCAAGCAAGGCAAAGGTAAGTAATAATTTACACATAATCCTGCTGTACACGTACAAGAAAGATGTTTGCACTTACTTAGGTGTTTTAATAATTGCATGTGACTAATATGCATATGCAATTCTTACATCAATTAACACACCCAAATGCAATGTTTTGCTGCAAAGTCAATGGCAGCTTCTCTAAACTTAGCAACTGGCTCCTGGTGGACCATTACTGA
The DNA here is from genome assembly GCF_040206685.1 of Ascaphus truei. Taxonomy (NCBI): domain Eukaryota; kingdom Metazoa; phylum Chordata; class Amphibia; order Anura; family Ascaphidae; genus Ascaphus; species Ascaphus truei. The sequence goes on along the minus strand of NC_134501.1, from coordinate 39,735,372 downwards.
ACAGACGATTACAACATAAATATTTATAACACAATTAATTATGAGTGTTAACATTTCCAAAACTTCACGTGTACAAGAACATAGTTGAAAGTTTGGAAACAACACAGTCTTCAGCATACATACAATAGTAATTAGATAATCTGAAGTCAACAAAACAAGGCCAAAGACATATTTTCTGAATTATAACATTTATTTTTTTTGTTCCTTTTGCGAGCGAGTAACAGGCCTGCTTGTTGTCTCTTGAATTTTCCTTTTTCTTTTGCCACCAACTTTAGGCACAACAGAGCCACTTTGAGTGGCCTCTGGCACTTCACGGGCAGGGCTTGTGGCCAGTGACTGTTCACCTACGGGGCTTGTGGCCAGTGACTCACCTACAGGGCTTGTGGCCAGTGACTCACCTACAGGGCTTTTGGGCAGTGATTCACCTACAGGGCTTTTGGGCAGCGATTCACCTACAGGGCTTTTGGGCAGCGATTCACCTACAGGGCTTTTGGGCAGCGACTCACCTACAGGGCTTTTGGGCAGCGATTCACCTACAGGGCTTTTGGGCAGCGACTCACCTACAGGGCTTTTGGGTAGTGACTGTTCACGGACAGGGCTTGTGCCCAGTGACACATGTGAGCAAGTTGGTAGACACTGCACAAGTGATGGTTGGTCTGTTTCATGTGTGTCTTGTTTTGTTTTTGTCGCCTCCTTTGTAGGTGTCTGCTGCTGAATTTGTACAGATGGCAGCGGTAGGATGTCATCAGGAACCTGCACAGCAATGTCTGCTACTTGACCGGTAACATTTGGGCCTGGTGAATGAATATCAGATGAATGTGGTGAAAACTGACCTGCATGAACAGATCCTGGCTGGGAGGTGTTGAATTGTGGTACATTAGTCATTCTCCAGTAATTAGCTTGTGTTTGCTGAACAACTAATGCTTCGAATGAGGTGTTGATTTTTTGCAACTGTTTAGGCACTTCAATGAAGACTCTGTGGAGATGTGCCAATTGTGATACTGTTTCTTCCTGCAGTCCAATCATCCTTTCCAGCACTGTCATCATGTCTGAATGGCGACGATTTTCTGCGTCCACTATTTTTCCCTCTGAAGCTACAATTGCATCGTATGTGGAAGTTGATGGACGATTTGGCGGTACAACAGTTTCTATTGGCACCTCTTCATGGTCACATGATTGTATTTCAGTCTCTTCTGTGGCGTCATCCTCATCATACTCATCATCCTCATCACCATGATGTTCTAAAAAGAAATGTACACATTATTAAATGGCATGTTAATGTATGCTGTGTTACTATGTAATTGTACTGTGTCCTAAGTAACACCTAACATGTTAGCATACGTTTTATAACCTCATTAAAAACTACCTTGACTTACGAATAATGTTTGGACTCAGTATGAAATATGAATGAATGAAAAGTTGCTCTAAACTCAGAAGTCCTACATGATAATTAACATCACTAACACAATACATGTTGCCTTACACTTAATTTTCACTGACACTAAGTAATCCTATTTAAAGAAGATGTGCAAAACAAATAATGCACATGACAACATAACATATAGAAGAGCACATATTATATGGCCAGCAAATGATACACTCACCTTCTAGTAGTGTTGAGCTGGCTGACCCAGGTGAAGACACTTGTTCCATCTCAGGTGACACATGTCCTCCAGGGGCAACTATATATAACAATAACATAAGTTTTACATTTACATGTGTAAATATTGAACAAACACTTATTGTATGTTCTGTATTTATGATTAACTAACAACATCAGTTCCTTAACCGAAAATGTGTGTGAAAGTGAACATAAATAGTTGTAATAACACTGTACATGCCTGTGTACTTAGAATTTTTGAGTTCCCTAACATACAACATACTATGTTTCTGCAGTAATGCGTGAGGATAAATAGATTAAATGAGTACATAAAAATCATATGTTGTGTAGTGATATCAGTATCATAATGTACATAACTATCATGAGATGACCATTCACAATGGTTATCATGAAGGTGGTCATATTGCAAAAAGTGTTGTTTTTGGTAGAGGATATGTGTGGTACATTAATCGAAGATGTGGCACACCTGAATGTGGCTGTGACTCAACAAGACAACACATGCAGTGTGTGATAATGTGTCTTTCATAGTAGTTCAACTATAGATATGAGTGAACTAATGTGTGACGTACGCTTTGATAAGTAATGAGTTGTTGGGGCATTTAGTAGCTAGAGTTAAGCTTTCGAATGAGTGTGATTAACTTCAGTTGTGCTATTCAGGTTGTAAGAAAGGTATTCCCTTCCCCAAAAAGCCTAATCAGCCACACCTTTCAATGACTTGAAACAGGTGCAAATGGTGTGAACTAAGTTGACCGTGAAATGAGGCTGTAATTAGTGTGTGTGCTGAACCCCACCCCCTCTGTTGAAGTGTATGCTGTGATGAGATATTAATTGCAGCTGCTTTAACACAATGGTAGATGAGCTAAGTAGTCATCTGCAGTGTTTAAGTTATGAAAACAATGACATAACATATGATACGTGTGCCTCATTATATGCTGTCTGTATATGACATAAAGCAAAAATGGACCTTTTCATAAGCAACTATAGATGTGTTAGTGCCAGTGATGTTTGTAGGCCGTTACATGCAATTTCTTTGATGCATGCTTAAAATAGGCAGTAATGTCATGTTTGTCGGAGTAAAATCAATAAAATACACAATAATATGATACATATTTCTGTTCTGTACCTGTAGCTACTAATAATTTCTCATGAACATGTGTTACACATGTGTACTACCCTGTTGTTCCCCATCTTCGCCCACCATCAATTGCTTCCACTGCAGCTATGCATTTTGGGAATTCACATGTAAATGAGCACGCAATGGCACGTGCTATATTAGTTACTGCTTTTAGTAGGACTACTACATATATGTCTATTTTGAGATATATATATACAGAATCAGACATATACATATATAGATGCAGGTATGCTTATATTGTGAAGACAGTATAAAAAGCAGTGTAAATATGCAAAATAACTGTAAGCAACGACACGCCTAGTACAGTAATATTTATCACCTGCTGGAAATTGTGACGGATAAATTCCAATGTCACGGTCACCAGCCAAGCCTTCCACGACGACGGTAAGTAATTTTGGCCGAAGCAGCTCCTCCAATGGAGTCAATATGAGACGTTGTGGTGTGGGCCCACCTCCAGTGCCAGTAGCATGCACGCGTTGGTCTTGTATTTTCTTTTTCAATTTGGACCTAATATCATCAAATCTTTTCCGACAATGATACTTGTCCCTGACACTATTCCCACAGGCATTGACACCAATGACTATTGTGTCCCACATTTCTTTTTTGCTTGCTGCACTTGTCCGCCCTTGAAAAACATATAAAAGATATGAGGTAAATTAATAATAATATAAGCACCAGTTTCCTACACTGCTAGCTGTTCCAAGAGATAGCAAACATGCTGTTTTATGTGTAATATGTGCAGCACATGAGCATTCACTACTAAACCTATACATGTAAGCAAGGTTGCATTCATATTGTATGCAGTTCTGGCAAATTGACCGCCTGTGTTTATTTGTCCTTGTAAGGCATGATAAAAAGCTGTGTTTCCACACTAATGAACATAGAAAGATATTGTGTACCCATATTTGCATATGAACAAAACTCAGATGACCTAGGATCACATGTATTTGAATAATAAATGTAAAGTTACACTTACCTACTAAATGTCCATAGAGACTGTCATAGTGCTCCAGAATGCCAGTGACAAGAGCCCTATTTTCCTGGTCATTGAAGCGAGGATTACGTGGCTTCTCCACACGTTTTTTCCGAGCAGGTTTAGGGTCAGAGCTTGGCTGGTGCTGACTGGACTCTCCTTCTTCCAATGGAAGAGCCTCCAAAAGCTGGCCACCAGCAAGCACGCCACCACCAGACACCCCATCAGCAACTGCGCCACCAGCAGCACTCCCAGCACCAGCACTCCCACTCCTAGCACCAGCACTCACACTCCTAGCACCAGCACTCACACTCCTAGCACCAGCATTCACACTCCTAGCACCAGCACTCCCAGCACCAGCACTCCCACTCACAGCAACAGCACTCCCACTCCCAGCACCAGCACTCCCACTCACAGCAACAGCACTCCCACTCCCAACAACAGCACTCCCACTCCCAGCAACACCACTCGCAGCACCAGCACTCCCACTCCCAACAACAGCACTCCCACTCCCAGCACCAGCACTCCCACTCCCAGCAACACCACTCGGTGCACCAGCAACATCACTCCCCTGAACAGAACGTTCACTCCGACGCGTACTCGCACGAGTAGCACTCCCACTCCCACCAGCATCACTCTTCCCACGCTTTGCGGGCATACTTCCAGCACTCACAAAAAACAGACAAGAAATGTACAGGCAATCACACGACCCACTTCCACATATAAAACAAGACAAAGATGTAAACAAAACAACAAAGGACAAAGCTCACCCAATACACAACAAGTCTCTCAGTCAATATGCAAATCTTCAATCGTCCAGCTCTGTGCGTCTCTCTCTCTCTCTCACTCCCAACAACACAGAGAATGATTAGCAGTACACGTTGCCTTTAAATATGGCGCGCAATCAAAAACATGCTTGTTTCGCCTGATTCAGCAAGATTTGTGATTGTGCAACCTAACAGCACCCCGCCACGCACGCCGATACACCTGTGTGTGATCGGCTCATCATCGTGAGAGTGGGCGGATTTGTTTTCTGGTTGATTTTGAATGTATTCGGCACTTACTGCATACGGAGAGGGAAAAACGCCAATAACATGACTAATCGATAAGCTTGCCGATTTCACATAATCGTCGCTTACTGCATGAGGCCCTAGATGTTGTACCCCGAGGCCTGAGACTCAACCTGGCACCATCTGCATATCATACTGATGTGGGGTTTCATAAAGCCTGGGAGACTGAACTACTAAATTGCTCGGTCAAATTAATGAAACTGTTATTAGAACATGAAAAAACTAAACTATTGAAAACACACACTAATATTGAGCAATTGCGTAAAGAGATTGAGACATGGAACGGGCAGGATGAGTTTATCGGTTTGGAGAAAAAACTGCAAACTAATATTGACAAACTCAAGTCAGAAATCAAAATTAGGAAAGTGAAAAATTTCATAAGAGTCTCCATAGACTTTAAAGAAGGTAACATCTTCCGCTACAAAATCAAAGCGTCAAGGAGGAAATATACTTCGGCCCCATTAGAGTCATCTACAGAGTGGGAACACTCGGCGAGTGACACAGACCCCGATAATCAAGGAGAGGGACCCCCATATCAAGGTCAAACTAGGGGAGGTCCTGAACAACATACAGCAGAGTTTCAACCTTTTTTAGGGAGAGGCGGCTATATCCCAACAGGCCGCGGAAGACCAGACAGGGAAAGGGGAGTACTGCTAAGAGACAGAGAAAGATGGGGCTATCAGTCACAGGCACCAACGAGGAGGCCCTACAGGGGGAGGAAGAAGAGAAACAGATAGTAAACCTCTCCTCTAAGACACTAGACATCCATCATGTAGAGGTGCTTAGAAAAGGACTATCTTTCTCACCCACATGTGATCTGGTACAATTTGACTGTATTAAAGATCTCAATTTATTCTCCAGAAAGCTCCTACTACACAAATTTTTCTCCAGACGGAGAATAAAGGCGATAGAGGGGACTCCTTTGGAGACTCTAACTACGAGGGAGCTTGACCAGTTAGACATGTTGGAAGAACTAGCAGTAGAATGTGATAGGGGAATAGGAGAGGGACCCTTCACAACCCTGAAAAATCCATCCACCTTCACTCCCCCTACTGAATCATGCTCTAATGTAGACACCTTTGTCAAACTAGTGACATCAGACATAATGAGACTACCTAAGGGAAATAAAAAACAAAATATGACGTACTTTCAACGCACTGCGTTGTTTAACTTAGAACAAGACCGCACGATAGTGATAAAACCCTCAGACAAAGGGGGCAATGTAGTCATCCTTGACAAAGATGACTACGTTAAAGAGTGTCGACGCTTATTATCTGACCATAGGAGCTATAGAGTCCTATCTGAGGATCCTACTACTGTGTTTAAAACACAATTGACAACTATTTTAGCTGCAGGTGTAGATAACAAAGTGATCTCTAAAAGGGAGTCTGAATTCATCATGGTGAAATGTCCCCAACTTGCCACCTTTTACCACTTACCTAAGGTACACAAAAATAAGATGCCACCCCCAGGAAGACCGATTGTCTCGGGGATCGGTAACCTAACAGGGAACGCGAGTAAGTATCTAGATACAGTGCTCCGCCCCTTTGTTAATGCACTACCGTCTTATTTAAGAGACACTAAAGATGTGCTCTTGAGGTTGGAGGATATGGAGGTAGCCCCTGACACGCTCCTGGTGGGATTGGACGTGGAGGGCTATACACCAGTATACCACACCAGGTGGGACTTAAGGCTGTGACACATTTTCTCTCCCAACGCGACATAAGCTGCTACAAACATAATGAGTTTATAGTACAATTACTGGACTTTGTACTGACACGAAATTACTTCCTATTTGACCAAAAAGTTTACCATCAAATCCAGGGCACCGCGATGGGAACCACCTGTGCCCCCACATATGTCAATTTATATCTTGGCTGGTGGGAGGAAACGGTGGTTTTCAGCGATACCCTGGAGGAGTACACAGGACACGTTGAGTGGTGGGGCCGCTACATTGATGATATCATCATGTTGTGGAGCGGCCCCAAACCATTGCTAGACAAGTTCATTAGCGTACTCAACAGCAATAACCATAATCTGAAATTGACCATGGAAGTAAACGAAAGTGTCCTTAACTTTTTGGATTTGACCATCTCCAAACAAATGGATGGTAGGCTACGCACAACTATTTTTCGCAAAACAACTGCGACTAATAGTTTACTACGTGCGGATAGCCATCATCCATTACACATAACCAGGAATATACCTACGGGACAATTCCTGAGGTTACGAAGGAATTGTAGTACGGCACAAGAGTTCGAAGATCAAGCAGTGGATATGAAACAAAGATTTATTAATCGTGGGTACTCTAGGAACTCCATTCAGAAGGCATACAAACGAGCTAGAGACACGTCACGTACACCCTTACTCGTCGAGAGACAAAATACCAGTACACAAGAAACTAAGATCATACGGTTTATTGGTAACTTTAATAAACAGTGGAATGATTTGAGGGGCATTTTCGGGAAGCACTGGCATGTCTTGATGAATGACCCTGACTTGAGGCATGTATTGCAGGACAGACCGACAATGACCTGCAGGAGGGCAAGGAACCTGAAAGATAGGTTAGTACATAGCCACTACCAAACCGTACCTCCCCGTACATGGCTGGGCGACAGGAGACCAGTGGGGTCATACCCCTGTGGTCGATGCCGGGCATGCCCCTTCATGGGGGTTACGAAGAGCATCCCCGACAAGATAGGTACAACAGATCATACTATCAAAAGCTTTAGCAATTGCCTTACAGTGGGAGTTATATACCTTATCACCTGTAGATGTGGCATGCGGTACGTAGGGAAAACCCACAGGGCCCTGAAGGTGAGGGTGCTGGAACATCTGGGGGAGATAAGAAACACTGTCGATACCCCGGTTGCACGCCACATCAATGAACTCCATAATGGGGACCCAAAATATTTGACCTTCTGTGGGATAGAACATCTCCCATGGGGCCCACGGAAAGGTAATTGGGATAAGCGTCTACTGCAACGCGAATGCCAATATATATTCACCCTCCAGACCCTTCAGCCAAACGGGCTTAATGAGGGGTACATCTACACCCCGTTTTTATAGCCCAATATACTTACATTCCTCCATGTATATATGTTCTGGGTATACACTAGTATACTAATGCACTTTTACATCTTGGGGCTCGGGGAATACAGTCCGAGTACTAAACTCTTTATAGCCGTATTGACTGTTAGAGGCGGCGATACTAAGATCATACATTCCTACACAGCACACAACTGTGCACATGTTCGCTTTTGGTTTGGGGGCTATGGGTATACAGTTGGAGTTTTTAAAACTCCCTTTGGTCGTTTTGACTATTAGAGGCGGCCGATTTAAGGATCACACATTCCTACGCCATACAGAAGCATCTGCATATGCACGTGTATATGTATATGTGTATGTGTACATGTACGTATATACTTATGTGTAAGGGTTTCCTCAATCCACAGTGCTGTTTCATTACACCTAAGCCCCAATTCTTTGTATTACCTGTGCGTGTAGCACACAATTATATAGCTGAATCTATGGCATACCATGTATGTCTATTGAAACATGGGTGTACTTACACCTATGAGGTTCATTTGTTATGACACATTAACTGGACCACATTTAGGGAATATCTCTTTAATAGGGCATCAAGAGCATCACACATGTCAAACTAATAATGGGCAGGTCTCTATATGCCCGCGTCATGCTTCCCCGCCGATAATGATTGGCTATTAAGAAAGATGCACCCCCAGCCAACCAAGATAAAATACCGGGGAAATGACGCTCAAGCAGTGCCTGCATTACCTTGAGAAAGCGCCAGGTGGCGCGAAACGTACGTCGGTTTCGTTTTTAGATGTCGCAACTATGACGTCATCAGGTGGCGCGGGGTCGGAGCTGTAACTGAGAGACGGAAATACCAGGTTGTATGCCCTCTCCCCAGCGGGATCACAAGCTGGCGATCGAGCCTATTGTAGGCTATTACTGAGACTGGGTTGTATACTGCATATCCTGGGTGACGCAGCTAGCTGCCTATACCCGCTGGAGTCGGTTTGTTTTCCCTGTCCCACATTACATTAAGGGACACAATTGTACACAATTTGTA
>NC_134501.1:39548977-39706477 GCF_040206685.1 Ascaphus truei | reverse complement strand
ACACACACAGACACACACACTCTCCCATGCACAGACACACACACAGACACACACACTCTCCCATGCACAGACACACACACACACACACTCTCCCATGCACAGACACACACACACACACACACACACTCTCCCATGCACAGACACACACACACACTCTCCCATGCACACACAAACTCTCCCATGCACACACACACACACACACCACACCACACCACACCACACTACACCACACACACACACACACACACACTCCCATGCACACACACGCACACACACCACACCACACCACACCACACACACACACACACACACACTCTCCCATGCACACACACGCACACACACACACACACACACACACACTCCCATGCACGCACACACACGCACGCACACACACGACAGGGGGAAGAAGAGGAAAGGCCACGCGACCGAGCACCACCACCACTGCCCCGCTCGCCCCCACCGCGACCATCTCCCACCCTGCGTGGGCTGCCACGGGACCATGGGGAAGCGGAGACCAAGGAGGTAATGGGGGAACACCCCCGCTACCATCTCCAGCCCCGCGCAGGGATCGGGCGGAAGCGGGGATTAAGGGTGAACACCTCCACCCCGCGCGGGTATTGGGGGAAGCAGGAAGTGGCATGGGAAGCCGGAGAGAGAAGGGGGGGAACACCCCCACTACCATCTCCTGCGGCGCGGGTATCGGGGGTAAGCAGGAAGTGGCACGGGAAGCCGAGGAGAGAAGGGGGGGAACACCCCCACTACCATCTCCCACCCCGCGCAGGTATCGGGGGAAGCGGGAAGTGGCACGGGAAGCCGGGGAGAGAAGGGGGGGAACACCCTCACTACCATCTCCCGCCCCGCGGCTCGGGAATCGGGGGTAAGCGGGAAGTGACACGGGAAGCCGGGGAGAGAAGGGGGGGAACACCCCCACTACCATCTCCTGCGGCGTGGGTATAGGGGGTAAGCAGGAAGTGGCACGGGAAGCCAGGGAGAGAAGGGGGGGAACACCCCCACTACCATCTCCCGCCCCGCGGCGCGGGAATCGGGGGTAAGCGGGAAGTGGCATGGGAAGCCGGGGAGAGAAGGGGGGGAACACCCCCACTACCATCTCCCGCCCCGCGCGGGTATCGGGGGGGGAAGCGGGGAGTAAGGGGGAACACCTTGGCTTGCAGGGAAGGAGCAGAGGGGCCGCAGGATGGAGAGATTGGAAAGTACGTACTCTCCAACAGATCTCCTGGCAGAAAGTATGGCCGCTCGTTGGGGGCGGGCTCATATAGAGCCTGGCTGCGTGCACACAAAGCCTGGGAGCGTGCGCCAATCAGCTGTCAGGTATGGGGAGTTTTTTTTTTTTTTCAGCCAGCGCGAGCAGGGAAAATTTCAGGGCGAGCACGGAAAATTTAAAAAAACAAACACGTGTGTTGCTTGGGCCATTATTTACTCGCCCGGAGGTTAAATTCACTCGCCCCGTGCGTGTAAATGTATAGGATTGTCGAACACTATATATATTACGTTTCGCGGAGACGCTTTTTCGGAGGCGCTTTGTCGACAAAGCGCCTCCGCGTAACGTATGTCAGGTGGGAGGCGGGACCAGACTGACGTCATGACGCATCTCCGCTGGGATGAGGGTGAGAGGCACTGTTGAGTGCCGGGTTTAGCCGCGAGCTGCTAGTTTATGTTTGACTCTTACTGCTGCGGCACAGTTTATTCGAGCATTTGCCCGTTCTGTGCCGCAGCAGTAGCCTGGCGCGCGCCCGAGAGTGACGGGCGCGCGCCGAAGCAGCGGAAGAGCGCCCTCCGATCGGGGCACTCTCCCTACCGCTGCCGGGTCCGCCGGGTCCCCCGGAACCCCCTGCCGCTGTCCCGCGATCGCGGGACACCAGGGCTCCCACGGGGAGCCCCTGGACGCGCGTGCAGGGGGCGCACGCTCCCGAAGACGCGTGACCGCGCGTCTATGACGCGCGGCACGCCGAGGGGCGGCCACTAGCAAGCCGGGAAATCTCCCGGCTTGCGGATCTGGCCGCAGTGTGATAAACTGTGTCGCCAGTGTATACACTCCCTGAACCATTATTAGTAGTCAAATGTGACTTTATGGCAAGGTATGTGTGTGTCTTCTGCATTTGGCTACTACACCGTGACGACGGTGCTTTAAGTGTAGCAGCCATTTAATATTATATATTTTTGGTGATATAAGCAGAAGCTCCTTGTATGTTGCGATTGCAAGTCTCAGAGTAACAGCTTTTTGGATACAACCATATGTGTTACACTTGCGGCTTCCACCCTACCCATTGATTGACTGCTCCTCAGTAACCACTATTTTGACTTTATAAAGTGTATCTCTTTAGCCTAGTATAGGAGGCTATAACTTGATACGGGCCAGACCCGAGCCTCAGGGCCACGTTAACACACTTTGTGGGCCATTCTACACTTTTTGTACAGTGATGCACTACATTTATGTGTATCAGATAGCCATTGTAGCTATTTTGCTAGTATCATTCTAGATATATTGACATTAACTGGATACTTAGTGTTTGATTTAACGCACTAGATTTACACTTTCGATCTGATATTAATCTTGCGCCGACTGTGGTCTCTGGGGGAGCATCCAAATGTATTTGTATTTTTCTATATTTGAAGCGGCACTCCTGATGAAACCAAGGAAGGTGAAATGCGTAGAGTGACGCTGACCAACCAACTTCACAGCAGACCGGAACCTCTAGATTCCGGTGACGTCATTTCCGGTATCGTCGATACACTGACACGCACCCGTGACACGCACGCCATACCACAGGGGAAACAGAGACTTGTCCGATCCTGCTGCCGAGATCCTTTCTGTGAGATCTAAATGCCTGTTACTACTTTTAATCATGTGAGTGCATTGCAGTATACTTACTTTCTATAAAATTTGCATACAGTCTACGCTATGTTTGGCTCTTTTTTCTAATACAAAGGTTACCAGAGCGCACATCTAGATCAGGAATCTATCCACCACTACCGCAATCGGCGGAGCATCATCCAAAAAAACACTGGCGGCACACTTTATTCTTACCTGGCTAGTTCCGCAAAGCCGGGAGGTGTCCCGGCTTGCTCGTTGCTTTCCCTCGGCGTGCCGCGCCTCATCGATGCGCGGTCATGCTTCATCGGGAGCGTGCGCGCACGGCGCGCGTGCCCAGGGCTCCCCGAGGGAGCCCTGGGTTGCTCCTAATGTGAGGGATGCGGTGGGGGGCTCCGGGGGACCCGGCGGACCCGGAGAGGGGAGGGGGAAGCCCTGATCAGAGGACCGATCCTCCGAGGCTCCGGCGCGCGCCCGGGACACCTCGGCGCGCGCCCGGTTACTGTCGCGGCAGAGACCGGGCAAAGGTAAGAATAAACTCGGCCGCGACAGTACCATTATGTGTACATATTCCATCTCACATTTGTGAATATTCTGCAAATTGATTTTACGATAAAGTCATCACTTTATTATAACAATATTGCACCATCAGAATATGTTTTTCTGTCTTCACATGTTTGCGCTTCCCGACGATCAACTCTACATCCAGGTCAGTCCCTTGCTACCTGTCCAAATAGCACAGGTTTTTAACAAAATTGTTTAGTGCTGGACCTAGGGATTTTTTGATAAGCAATTGTGAGCTACCTCACTACTATTAAGTAATCACTTGCTAGTTATTTCCCCTTCGTTCCAGTTTATGTTCCAATGTTTGTTGGTTTGTTTTATATGTTAGGTCACTGTTGTTTACCAATAGTATTTGTTTATATGTATCACCATTTATTTTAATTATTCTAATAAAGTATTACTTATTAATTTAAATACATCATATCAATCATTACAATGAGTGCTTGTTAAAGGGTATTTCTTTTTTCCATTTCAATATATCTATATATGTAAGTCTCCTCCGCAAGCGCAGCCCGCTCAGATCGATCAGCGCTAGTGGGGACTTAGGGCCTCATGCAGTAAGCGACGATTATGTGAAATCGGCAAGCTTATCGATTAGTCATGTTATTGGCGTTTTTCCCTCTCCGTATGCAGTAAGTGCCGAATACATTCAAAATCAACCAGAAAACAAATCCGCCCACTCTCACGATGATGAGCCGATCACACACAGGTGTATCGGCGTGCGTGGCGGGGTGCTGTTAGGTTGCACAATCACAAATCTTGCTGAATCAGGCGAAACAAGCATGTTTTTGATTGCGCGCCATATTTAAAGGCAACGTGTACTGCTAATCATTCTCTGTGTTGTTGGGAGTGAGAGAGAGAGAGAGACGCACAGAGCTGGACGATTGAAGATTTGCATATTGACTGAGAGACTTGTTGTGTATTGGGTGAGCTTTGTCCTTTGTTGTTTTGTTTACATCTTTGTCTTGTTTTATATGTGGAAGTGGGTCGTGTGATTGCCTGTACATTTCTTGTCTGTTTTTTGTGAGTGCTGGAAGTATGCCCGCAAAGCGTGGGAAGAGTGATGCTGGTGGGAGTGGGACTGCTACTCGTGCGAGTACGCGTCGGAGTGAACGTTCTGTTCAGGGGAGTGATGTTGCTGGTGCACCGAGTGGTGTTGCTGGGAGTGGGAGTGCTGGTGCTGGGAGTGGGAGTGCTGTTGTTGGGAGTGGGAGTGCTGGTGCTGCGAGTGGTGTTGCTGGGAGTGGGAGTGCTGTTGTTGGGAGTGGGAGTGCTGTTGCTGTGAGTGGGAGTGCTGGTGCTGGGAGTGCTGGTGCTAGGAGTGTGAGTGCTGGTGCTAGGAGTGTGAGTGCTGGTGCTAGGAGTGTGAGTGCTGGTGCTAGGAGTGGGAGTGCTGGTGCTGGGAGTGCTGCTGGTGGCGCAGTTGCTGATGGGGTGTCTGGTGGTGGCGTGCTTGCTGGTGGCCAGCTTTTGGAGGCTCTTCCATTGGAAGAAGGAGAGTCCAGTCAGCACCAGCCAAGCTCTGACCCTAAACCTGCTCGGAAAAAACGTGTGGAGAAGCCACGTAATCCTCGCTTCAATGACCAGGAAAATAGGGCTCTTGTCACTGGCATTCTGGAGCACTATGACAGTCTCTATGGACATTTAGTAGGTAAGTGTAACTTTACATTTATTATTCAAATACATGTGATCCTAGGTCATCTGAGTTTTGTTCATATGCAAATATGGGTACACAATATCTTTCTATGTTCATTAGTGTGGAAACACAGCTTTTTATCATGCCTTACAAGGACAAATAAACACAGGCGGTCAATTTGCCAGAACTGCATACAATATGAATGCAACCTTGCTTACATGTATAGGTTTAGTAGTGAATGCTCATGTGCTGCACATATTACACATAAAACAGCATGTTTGCTATCTCTTGGAACAGCTAGCAGTGTAGGAAACTGGTGCTTATATTATTATTAATTTACCTCATATCTTTTATATGTTTTTCAAGGGCGGACAAGTGCAGCAAGCAAAAAAGAAATGTGGGACACAATAGTCATTGGTGTCAATGCCTGTGGGAATAGTGTCAGGGACAAGTATCATTGTCGGAAAAGATTTGATGATATTAGGTCCAAATTGAAAAAGAAAATACAAGACCAACGCGTGCATGCTACTGGCACTGGAGGTGGGCCCACACCACAACGTCTCATATTGACTCCATTGGAGGAGCTGCTTCGGCCAAAATTACTTACCGTCGTCGTGGAAGGCTTGGCTGGTGACCGTGACATTGGAATTTATCCGTCACAATTTCCAGCAGGTGATAAATATTACTGTACTAGGCGTGTCGTTGCTTACAGTTATTTTGCATATTTACACTGCTTTTTATACTGTCTTCACAATATAAGCATACCTGCATCTATATATGTATATGTCTGATTCTGTATATATATATCTCAAAATAGACATATATGTAGTAGTCCTACTAAAAGCAGTAACTAATATAGCACGTGCCATTGCGTGCTCATTTACATGTGAATTCCCAAAATGCATAGCTGCAGTGGAAGCAATTGATGGTGGGCGAAGATGGGGAACAACAGGGTAGTACACATGTGTAACACATGTTCATGAGAAATTATTAGTAGCTACAGGTACAGAACAGAAATATGTATCATATTATTGTGTATTTTATTGATTTTACTCCGACAAACATGACATTACTGCCTATTTTAAGCATGCATCAAAGAAATTGCATGTAACGGCCTACAAACATCACTGGCACTAACACATCTATAGTTGCTTATGAAAAGGTCCATTTTTGCTTTATGTCATATACAGACAGCATAATGAGGCACACGTATCATATGTTATGTCATTGTTTTCATAACTTAAACACTGCAGATGACTACTTAGCTCATCTACCATTGTGTTAAAGCAGCTGCAATTAATATCTCATCACAGCATACACTTCAACAGAGGGGGTGGGGTTCAGCACACACACTAATTACAGCCTCATTTCACGGTCAACTTAGTTCACACCATTTGCACCTGTTTCAAGTCATTGAAAGGTGTGGCTGATTAGGCTTTTTGGGGAAGGGAATACCTTTCTTACAACCTGAATAGCACAACTGAAGTTAATCACACTCATTTGAAAGCTTAACTCTAGCTACTAAATGCCCCAACAACTCATTACTTATCAAAGCGTACGTCACACATTAGTTCACTCATATCTATAGTTGTACTACTATCAAAGACACATTATCACACACTGCATGTGTTGTCTTGTTGAGTCACAGCCACATTCAGGTGTGCCACATCTTCGATTAATGTACCACACATATCCTCTACCAAAAACAACACTTTTTGCAATATGACCACCTTCATGATAACCATTGTGAATGGTCATCTCATGATAGTTATGTACATTATGATACTGATATCACTACACAACATATGATTTTTATGTACTCATTTAATCTATTTATCCTCACGCATTACTGCAGAAACATAGTATGTTGTATGTTAGGGAACTCAAAAATTCTAAGTACACAGGCATGTACAGTGTTATTACAACTATTTATGTTCACTTTCACACACATTTTCGGTTAAGGAACTGATGTTGTTAGTTAATCATAAATACAGAACATACAATAAGTGTTTGTTCAATATTTACACATGTAAATGTAAAACTTATGTTATTGTTATATATAGTTGCCCCTGGAGGACATGTGTCACCTGAGATGGAACAAGTGTCTTCACCTGGGTCAGCCAGCTCAACACTACTAGAAGGTGAGTGTATCATTTGCTGGCCATATAATATGTGCTCTTCTATATGTTATGTTGTCATGTGCATTATTTGTTTTGCACATCTTCTTTAAATAGGATTACTTAGTGTCAGTGAAAATTAAGTGTAAGGCAACATGTATTGTGTTAGTGATGTTAATTATCATGTAGGACTTCTGAGTTTAGAGCAACTTTTCATTCATTCATATTTCATACTGAGTCCAAACATTATTCGTAAGTCAAGGTAGTTTTTAATGAGGTTATAAAACGTATGCTAACATGTTAGGTGTTACTTAGGACACAGTACAATTACATAGTAACACAGCATACATTAACATGCCATTGAATAATGTGTACATTTCTTTTTAGAACATCATGGTGATGAGGATGATGAGTATGATGAGGATGACGCCACAGAAGAGACTGAAATACAATCATGTGACCATGAAGAGGTGCCAATAGAAACTGTTGTACCGCCAAATCGTCCATCAACTTCCACATACGATGCAATTGTAGCTTCAGAGGGAAAAATAGTGGACGCAGAAAATCGTCGCCATTCAGACATGATGACAGTGCTGGAAAGGATGATTGGACTGCAGGAAGAAACAGTATCACAATTGGCACATCTCCACAGAGTCTTCATTGAAGTGCCTAAACAGTTGCAAAAAATCAACACCTCATTCGAAGCATTAGTTGTTCAGCAAACACAAGCTAATTACTGGAGAATGACTAATGTACCACAATTCAACACCTCCCAGCCAGGATCTGTTCATGCAGGTCAGTTTTCACCACATTCATCTGATATTCATTCACCAGGCCCAAATGTTACCGGTCAAGTAGCAGACATTGCTGTGCAGGTTCCTGATGACATCCTACCGCTGCCATCTGTACAAATTCAGCAGCAGACACCTACAAAGGAGGCGACAAAAACAAAACAAGACACACATGAAACAGACCAACCATCACTTGTGCAGTGTCTACCAACTTGCTCACATGTGTCACTGGGCACAAGCCCTGTCCGTGAACAGTCACTACCCAAAAGCCCTGTAGGTGAGTCGCTGCCCAAAAGCCCTGTAGGTGAATCGCTGCCCAAAAGCCCTGTAGGTGAGTCGCTGCCCAAAAGCCCTGTAGGTGAATCGCTGCCCAAAAGCCCTGTAGGTGAATCGCTGCCCAAAAGCCCTGTAGGTGAATCACTGCCCAAAAGCCCTGTAGGTGAGTCACTGGCCACAAGCCCTGTAGGTGAGTCACTGGCCACAAGCCCCGTAGGTGAACAGTCACTGGCCACAAGCCCTGCCCGTGAAGTGCCAGAGGCCACTCAAAGTGGCTCTGTTGTGCCTAAAGTTGGTGGCAAAAGAAAAAGGAAAATTCAAGAGACAACAAGCAGGCCTGTTACTCGCTCGCAAAAGGAACAAAAAAAATAAATGTTATAATTCACAAAATATGTCTTTGGCCTTGTTTTGTTGACTTCACATTATCTAATTACTATTGTATGTATGCTGAAGACTGTGTTGTTTCCAAACTTTCAACTATGTTCTTGTACACGTGAAGTTTTGGAAATGTTAACACTCATAATTAATTGTGTTATAAATATTTATGTTGTAATCGTCTGTTCAGTAATGGTCCACCAGGAGCCAGTTGCTAAGTTTAGAGAAGCTGCCATTGACTTTGCAGCAAAACATTGCATTTGGGTGTGTTAATTGATGTAAGAATTGCATATGCATATTAGTCACATGCAATTATTAAAACACCTAAGTAAGTGCAAACATCTTTCTTGTACGTGTACAGCAGGATTATGTGTAAATTATTACTTACCTTTGCCTTGCTTGGCCATTGTAATTTTGTCCTTTAATCAGTTGTGTGTTCGTTTCTATAACATCTCAGAATGTATAATAATATATATACACACACACACACACACACACTGAGTGAGTGTGAGTGTGAGTGTGTGAGTGTGTATATATATATATGTATATATGTGTATATATATATGTATATATGTGTATATATATATGTATATATGTGTATATATATGTATATATGTGTATATGTATATGTATATATGTGTATATGTGTATATATATATATGTATATATGTGTATATATATATGTATATATGTGTATATATATATGTATATATGTGTATATATATATGTATATATGTGTGTATATATATATATATATATATATATATATATATATATATATATATATATATATATATATATAGTACTATATAAACTGGTATACACAAACTAATACACTTCATGCTTCCTTGTGAAAGCACACTATTTTAATAATACAGGCCTAATGTTTGAGAAATATCCTAAGTATGAGACTCTAACAGTATTGTGCTTAAACAAATGTTTATTACTTCATTCAATCATGTTTCTCACCATTTAAATAGGTTTCATACAAGGTATACTTAATGCCATCAATGTTGTGTGTACTCCTGCAATATAAAAAAAAAAAATATATTATATATAAATATATATATATTTTTATAAGAGATATATTTATATATATATATATATATATATATATATATATATATATATATATATATATATATATATATATATATATATATATATATATATATATATATATATATACACACACGTATTTAAACTCATGCAGACAGGGAGTTAACCAGACTTTCACATACACACAGAAATGTAAGCGGGGAAAAAACATTTCTTTTTGCAGGTGTGTTTTTACTGATATGCCTGGCTAAGAAATATTTTCACACACTGGTCTTTGTTAGTTTTCAAAAAAACACTATGTGAACGCATTCACAGTCTAGGGATGTTTTTCACAAACGAGATAAAAGAAGGAGAAATGTTTCTCCCACAGTCCCATATCACGAACCACAACTGTTAACCCAATTAGACAAACAAATCCAATTGGCGTTTGAAATAAGGAGTCAAAGTAGTTACTTTTGTTGACCTTGACAAGGAAAAACAGGAGTTTGTTAGCCATTCAGCACATTCATTTTGATGAGCAAATAACACAGACCTGCACACAGCTTTTGTGCTACTCAGACATGGCTGATGAATTCGTTAACAATATTAATCCCCTTTTAGGGTATAAGTACATGATCTGTGAAGCCATCTTGAACAGTCGCGGACAGAAAGCAAGCACACGCCAAATCGATGATTTCATTCGAGCAAAATATCCTTATTACCAAGACCGTAAGCATGCACGGAATTTTAATTCCTCAATAAGATTCACTTTATCAAGTAATGACTTTTTTGAACGTGACCAGGATAAGCTACAACACACCTATGGTTTCTGGAAGATTGCCCCGGAAAAACAATTTATCCTGAAAGACGGCACTTATATTGTCGTGAAAGGCATATTTATTCCTAATGGCAATAGCAATGTATCCGCTACTACTGATCCGTTTGAATCGATACGTGCTGCAATATCTGCAGCCTCCATTCCTGAAACCCACATTGTACAAGAACAAAAGTACTATGATTATGTACCAAGCCTTTCAGCTGAAATTGCATTGGAATGGGAACCGGAAGAAATGAACCTACCTCCCGACCAATTATTTGAAGAAAGCAGTGGCGATTCCTATGAGCGCATCCTGGAGGAGATATGTGCCATACTGGATTCAGCGGTTGGGTTAAGCGTGGATGAAAATGGCTTGCATTTCTGGAGCGACCAGTTGCAGCCAGGCGAAGAGTTAATTCTAGAAGAATGGTAAATATAACAATCGTTATGCGTTGACTCTGCGTTTAAAATTTTTTTTTTTTTGTAACCACCATTTTCACTTTCAATGCGTGGATACAGCGTAACATTGCAGACTGCATAACATGTAGCGATCACAAACAAATTGTTTCCTAATACAATATAGTAGGACCTGAAAGAGTAGTACACATTGCTGACGGAATAAATATACGTACTTTCCTATCCCTTTAAACATATTAGCAACATTTTACCATTACTCTAACACATACCTGTTTTGTTATCATGCAACATCTACAACATTGAAAACCGGGTCCACCACGTATGACGTGGGACCCTTGTCATGGGCCAAGGCGTCCTTAAAAAGGATTAGTGATGTAAGTCCCGCCCCCAAGCGACGTGCGCGCCTCAAAGCCTATTGGCTGTCATGTTTTGTTATAGTAACGGTAACTGCAGTGTGTGATGCGTGCGGCTCAGTGTTTGTAGGCGTACCCTGGGCGTTAGCCGAATGTTAATTGAGTGGGAGGAGTGTTAGCGTGCGTTTCACGCTGGCTTAACATGACGTCACACGTATTGCATTTGCGCATTGTGTTATCGGCCGTGCTTTCTGTTCAAACACGTCTGTTTAAAAAGAATACAGATGTACTCGTTTAGAACGAATGTAGTTTCGTCTTCATTGTATTTGAAATAAAGATGTTACTGCACCGACACACTTTATTCGAGCAAATACCCGGTATGTACCTGGCAGATACCTGGAATGCGCCACTCCTCACCTCTGACAAGCCCCGTTGCATTTGCCTTCCCAGCCTGGGTTCATGCCTGGCTGACGGGCGGCTGATCTGTTAAATGATAATGATTAGGATTTAATAGGCTGCAATGCTTCGCGTGTCTACCAAATGGCATACATTCCTGAATTGTAATGCATTATATATTTATATACTGTGCAGTATTGCAGCCAGAGGGAATAAAATGCTTCAATCCCTGCTTGGAAAATACCTCAATGCACTCGGGCAGAAAACAGTCACAAACCTCAATACACCCGGGTATACCCTAATTCGTGGGACTAGCCAAGCTCGAATAAAGTGTGTCGCCAGTGTATGTTTACTGGTATTTTCAACATGTATTGAACGCACAACGTACGCTTTGTTTTGCGCATGCGCTAACAGTTAGTGGAGCCAAGCGTGAAGTGCGTGCGCACACAAAGATGTGCGCGCACATCTTTCAGTATACAGGCAACGTTCACTTCTTATACATAGTTATGCCTGCTACAAATTTAAAGAAACATTACATACTGATGAACAGTTTTACTTCTAACATATAAGTGAGTGACGTGTGTATCTACACAATCATATAGAGCTGCGTAACGCGTTGTCACGGATGCATATCTAGTAAGGTGCCATCTTTGACCATCATGTGTTTGCTGTATTTCAGAGATGTCGGGGAAGATACAATCGGATCAATGTATGATTTCAGAAGAGTCTACCTTTATATGAGATGATTGTGAGGAGGAGCCACCGACTACTATACTACATATGGAACTAATTTTATATTGCTTGCAGCGCTTATTAACAAACAATTAAAAATGTGATACCCTTATGCCTATATTGCATAAGCACTTAATTAACATAATGATGTTGCAAAAGAGTGCCTCATGAATTTTTATTGAGTGTTCTTTAATGACTACTAACATTTTATGACATGGTGTGTTTTATATATAACAACCATTCCCACTCTGCTAACACATTTGTGTATTCTAATATGTAATGGAACGTATGACTGTCGAAACTATGTAACAATAATAATAATAATATGAGCATGTTCATGTATAGGGCTGCTAGTTGTACGCAGCGATTTACAGACACATGTTTCAGCCTGAGGTCCCTGGCCCGTGGAACGTACAAATGTTTTTTTGCCGCATGAGGCACAGGGAGATAAAGTGACTTGGCCAAGGTCACAAGGAGCCCACACCGGGAATTGAACCAGACTCCCCTGCTTCAAACTATCAGTGCCAGTGTGTGTCTTTACTCACTGAGCCACTCCTTCTCCCAATGTAAAGGACACTTACAACCAAGTAGCCATTTATTTTTAAAATCTCTTGTTACATGGGTATGTAGATAAAATGGTTTGGGACTGTAGCAAATAATGTTACTGGCCAGATGTTATGGTCCCCTCCAATGCATGATGTTCTGAATATGACATCACCATCATGTTATGAAGTACGTTTCTGTGTATATTTCATTAACCTAACTAACTATAGTTTACTGTGTTTATTAATCGTTTAGAAATACATAGTATAGTCAATATGATGATATAAGCTACCATAATAAAGCTGGTGTTATCATTTGTCGGTGTTATACATGGATCCTACACCAATTGATAGAGACACAAACAGTTGTCTTAAAAAGTGTGTCTATGCTAGTGATGAATGTGCTCCCGTAAGTAAACAAATAAGTACAGTTATCCCCTTTTCTCCAACCACCTCTATATTACATTAATGGAAATTATAAGGAAACATACATAAAATGTGATGAAATGTGAGTAATCATTTTGTAATACAATGCACATGAAAGCTCAAGAGTAGCTAAATGCATATACATGATACAGAAAGTACATATATGTAACATTTGTGTTTAAACCAATATGTTGGGTTTTTAGTTCCAATAATTATAGGAAGATTGAGGTAGCCACATCTTATGAGAGATGTCAGCAAATATACATACCATGATCAGTCATACTGGAGATATACCTATAATGCAAAGGAACAATATATAAATTGCAAACATTGACATGCCATCTTCAGTACCGTAAACAACACAGCAAAGTGTGTATTTGGTGTTAAATGTACAACACCATGTATATTTCATGACATTCAAAATGTAAATCAGCCTGGTGTACACATCATATGGATGTACATGTTACACTGCACCAATAACATTGTATGTAAGCATACTAGAAGCATGAATGATTATGGGCATAATATGTGTTTTGTCTTAGCATAAGGAATAACACAATGCTAAAATATTATTGCTTTGTTACCCAAGTTGTATTCACATACACACAACTAAAGTACAATTGAAGAGGGATTATATAACCTGTGCAACAATAACATACCGGTGCCACATCCCTTTGTGCACACAGCAGAGAAAAGAAAGGTGTGCAACCCATATTCATCTGTGTCCTAACAGAAGGTTATATAAAGAAACATTATTGTTAATATAACATAATTAAACTATAAAAGTAGTACTAGGAACATATGAGTTTGTACTTACAAGAAAAAAATGAATTGATGAGATTCTGTCGTGTCTGGCCACCACTGGCTGTTTGTTCATTTTCAGCAGCTACATGGGTGGGATGCTCGTCTACCAAAGCCTCAGCTAGGTCTGACTGTACATTGTGCCTGAGTGCAACATTGTGCAAAATGCAACAGGCAAGGATAATATCAGACACTTTTTGAGGCTTGTATAGAAGAGCCCCACCAGTTCTGTCCAGACACCTAAACCTGGTCTTGAGTAGGCCAAATGTCCTCTCTATAACAGATCTTGTAGATATATGGGCTGCATTGTACCTGTCCTCTGCTTCAGTTTGAGGGTTTAGCACCGGAGTCAAGAGCCACGGCCTAATTCCGTATCCTGAGTCACCTATAATGAATGGAGCACACATAAGCTGACATTAGTGATCAAATTGTACAATGCCAACATTCCTAAATCAACATGTGTTTTGTGTTAGAACATGTAAATATGTACTCACCCAGCAGCCAACCAGGTTCAAAATGTCCCTCTTCGAACGCATGGAAGACTGAAGAGTTCCTCAGGATAGAGGAATCGTGACTGGAACCAGGGAACTTGGGTACCACATGCATTATCCTCATCGTGGCATCACATACCACCTGTACATTGAGTGAATGGTAGTGCTTCCGATTGCGGTACACATGCTCACTCTGACTAGGTGCAATCAAAGCAACATGTGTGCAATCGATTGCACCCAGCACACATGGTATCCCTGCTATATTATAAAAGCCAGTCCTGACTTCCAGCCACTCTGTCGCCTCTGTAGGAAAATGAATATAATTCCTAGCGCGTCTATTGAGTGCATAGAGAAACTGGGTCAAGGCCCGCGAGAATGTAGATTGCGAGACCCCGCCCACTATGCCCACAGTTGTCTGGTATGACGCGGAAGCAAGATAATGTAATGAGCACAGCATTTTAACAAGCCCAGGGACTGCACGACCTCTGGCTGTGAAAAAATCTAAATCCCCCCTTATCTCCTCATAAAGAGCTAAGATTGCTGCTGAACTCAAACGATAGCGACTTACAATCTCCTCCTCACTCATCCCATCTAACAGGGTTCTCTCCCTGTACAGACGCGGACGAGGCACAAGTTGTCTCCTCTGTCTTCTCCTCTGATCTCCTGTCCCTCTACCTGTCCCTCGGCCTGTCCCTCTCCCTGTCCCTGTCGTATCCGCGTCACTGTCACTGTCCCTCGGTGTGTCCCTCCCTTGCCCTATATGATTGTCTTCATCATCAAGCATGTCATAGAAAAGAATGTTCCTCCGTCTCCTAAACATTCGCAACATTTTGAAATGAGTAGCTGTGAATGAGCAGGTAATGTGCGTCCTTTAAATAGGTATGTGATGATGTCAGGTGACATAGTAAAATGCAAGGTGTTACATTAACATAATAAAGTACTTCTGTGGCAAGCTGTGTGCACTTGTTGTTCTAAGTATTTGTTGTGTGTATTCTGCAGGGAATGATGATATTTGGCAATGATGTGACGTGAAGCTTTGTACAAAGATTGCTTGCAAATAAATAGTTGCATGTGCAATGCATGTAACACTTGTGAACGCAAGAGTCAGTCATGTAATGAGACAAAAAGGCTGAGATTGACTTGGGAAAAGTTTTGTGTAACATGTGTAATTATCCATGTTATTGTGACATGTTGGCAACAATGAATAGTCGTGTGCATATGCATGCATTTGTGTAAGGAGGATAGTTGGTATAGAATGAGTTTACAAGGTGTCCCAATGCTGAATTACTGTACATGTGTGTATAAGTTAGGTTGAAGTGCTTGTAATGCAACGGTTACAATGTAAACATGCAATGTGATTGAGCGTCCAATAAGTGACGTCATGAAAATAGGGAGGACCCAAAAGTATATGTAAACATGAGAAGACAGATGTACATGAACGTTTAAAGATGCGTGTCACATTACAAGCATTGTGTAATGTAAAGGAAGATGAATATACTGTGTATGAGTGACATGTGTGACATGTGTGACATCATGTAAATAATTGTCGCTGAGTTGAGTAAAATGTGTGATATGATGTGAGGTTCTCCTTTAAGAGTGTAGTATAGTATTTTCCCTTGCCACATCATCACATGATGAGTAATGTGACCCGCAAATGCTGAAAACATGTAAAAGTCGAATGTTATGCAAATAAGACACATCAGCTGTGACACAATGCAGGGAATGCCCCCACACTGTAATGCAAATCCCCCTTGTATTGTGAGCAATGAAACGTAAACAGTACTATACTGTTATACGTCCCCGCTCCATTGACTTCCATTGATGTACAGAAGATGTTTTTTTTCTAAGTGCCGTTCCGGCAGACTTAGCGATCGTTCTCCCGTCCAAACTGCCAACTTTAGTTGGCGGGAGAAATCGGCCATAACATCTCAATTTCGTAGTGCCGATCAGCCCCGATAAGCTGTTTTTTTTTGTTGAATCCAGCCGATTTAAAAAAGTGGCGATCAGTGTCGAAAACAGGCTTATCGGCAGGCGACTGGCCATAACCAAATTATCGGCTCCGAAACCTGGCGATATGAAGCACTTATCGGCGCTTACTGAATCTCAAACCCAATTTTGGCTATAACATGGCCATATTTCCCTTATCAACGCTTACTGCATGAGGCCCTTAGCCTTATATCCCCCCTCTCCCCGGTGAAGCCATCTTTCTGGCGCTGGAGAAGATTTATGTCCCATTTATTTCATTGGAGCTGAACAGAGGTCGGCGAACATTTTAATTTCGCTGTGAAAATGGCCATTAGTTCATTTACTTCTGTGTTTTTCATTCTAATAGCTGAAAATATGAAAAAAGTTGGAGGATATTAGAAGATTTGCCCCCAAAAATAAAAACAACGATATGTTTTTTTTTTTTAAAGAAAATTAGACAATATTCCACAGATTAAATAAATTACGAGGGGTAAAAAAAAAGTGACAATACCTCCACCGTACAGCAAATTAAACCCCACGTGTAAGCGCTTTCACATGTCTCAGCCAGGTCTGCAACCCTTCCCTTCCCCATTATCTCCTAGCATCCAGTGCTTCCACTGCAGCCAGGGATCCTGGGAAATTACATGCAAAATCCATTTTAGCATGGACCCCTATAAGCATACGCCTGCTGCAATACACAGCTTTTCAGCACAGCCTGGGTTACAGAAGTGCAGAGCCAGTAACCCTAGTTATTTCAACCTTTTGGGTCTCATCAGTGTGAGACTGGTTATACTGGCTTTGCAATGTGAATCTGGGATAGGTTTTAATGG
Source organism: Ascaphus truei (assembly GCF_040206685.1). Taxonomy (NCBI): domain Eukaryota; kingdom Metazoa; phylum Chordata; class Amphibia; order Anura; family Ascaphidae; genus Ascaphus; species Ascaphus truei. Next base: position 39,689,080 of record NC_134501.1, on the reverse strand, counting down.
TGAAAAACAGGGTTGTCGACCTCTCTGAGACATGAATGTGCTCACAAGTGACAATATTCCAAAAAATGACAATGACAAAGAAATAGAATTTGTATTTTTTTTTATACAATTGCCGGATATTTGAAAATTCGGGAACAAATTAAAAAGAATATTTGAAATTCAGAGAATGTTAAATTATGAAACAATATTTGAATTTTTGAGATTTTTCTTTTCAAATGTTTCCAATAATTGTAAAAAAAACATGCAAATTGAATTTTGACACATTTGCCTGTCTTTCAAGCTGTAATCTCCACCAGCGCTGGGAAGTAACTTCACAGCATATTAAATACAGCTGATTGTGTGTTTATTGTGCTATTTTGATGCATACTCATTACTGGTGGAATCTCCTATGATTGTAATAGCAAGTTCTTTATCCTTAACACGGTTAGCTGAATAAAATGCATTCAAATTGTATCTGACTATCTTGCAGAAAACAAGTGAGAACTGGAACTGTCATTGTAACTACAATACTCGCTACTACTTGACTAAACCATTCAAGCATTTAGCAGTTCTGCCAGCAAACTGTATCATGGAAAACACAAACATATTTACTATATATTGGTTAAATGTATAAATATGTGAACACAGATCGAGCGCAAATACCGTATTTGAAAGATGAAATAGTATAAAGGAAAAGACAAGAGGTGTAAATACTGTCCTGTAATGGGTGCTGCTCTTGAGATGGATTCAATCCAGATCCATAGAGACAATGAGGGCAGAAGATCGGGTGCGCGCTCACATCCAGGAATTTATTTTGAGTAGTGAGAGCCTTGCGGTTGTTGAGAGTTACCAGTTCAGGTCGCAGATTGTCAGGGGGATAGGGAGGAGGTTTCCAAAGTATGGAAGAGAGGACACAAGATATAGTGCAGATTTCTTTATAATAATAAAAATATTAAAAAATCATCAGTAGCACTCACAAACATACAGAGGCGGCACACTTTATTCGCACTTGGCTCGAGCTGCAAGCCGGGAGGTTTCCCGGCTTTGATGCCGAATCCCCTCGGCGTGCCGCGCGTCACCGATGCGCGATCACGCTTCATCGGGATCGTGCGCGCACGGCGTGCGTGCCCAGGGCTCCCTTCAGGGTGTCCCACGATGTGGGGGATGGTGGTGGGGGGCTCCGGGGGACCCGGCGGACCCGGAGAGGGGAGGGGGAAGCCCCGATCGGAGGACCGCACACGGGACACCTCGGCGCGCGCCCGGTATCTGTCGCGGCCGAGACCGGGTAAATGTTAGAATAAACTCGGCCGCAACAGTAGATGGGTTTTAACCAGTGGAACCACCCTGGGCCAGACAGTGAGGGGAAGTCCAACACTCCTTGTCTCTGAGGAAAATCTTGTGGCGGTCGTCCACAGCAGTTCACCGGATAGAAGGAGTTAATCCTGGGTGGGCAATCCCTCACGGAACACCAATGCTCAGCACACCTCCTACTTGTTTGAAGAGCCGCCCAACGCGTTTCATTCATGAAAACTTCAAGGTGCATATATATCATAAACTAACTGATATACCCGACGTTGCCTGGGATGTAAATCTGTAATAGACAAAACAAAACACAAAACAGCGCACAACGCTCATGGTGAAGTAAGAATGAACAATTTATATTAAAAAGTAATTCAAGGTTCTGCATACATCAGATAAAGGTAAAACAGGCATGTAACTATAACTATGACAGTTGTTACCACTCAGGTTTCAGGACACAAGAGAAGGCTGCAGCGGATCACCCAATGTCAGGAATCTGCAGTCATATCAGGCTGTGCTTTCATCTGCTGGGCTCTTTAGAAGCGGAGGGTTCCCTTTAGGCTTCCACGTAATCCAGGTAGATAAGTCCCAAGCTCCGTTTAGGATACAAGCTGGTAGAGGGAAAGTCTCACCGATCAGGGTCAGCTCTGCCTCCCACGCCAGCTTCACTTAACCAGCAAAGTTATAGAATACTAAGGGTACTAGTAGATCAATAAAATTATAATTCCAACCAGTTTCGTAGCAACTATAAAGGCCTTTACGGGAGAAGGCTAGCGTGAGTGCGGAGGCGAGAGTAGGTGGGTCCAAGGAAGCACTGGGGTCAGCAGGTGGGAGGGGGAGCGAGAGTGCCGGTCTGTTTGACAGGCTGTGGCAGGAGGCATGTTGGCACTTCCCCTCCATCCCACATTGGGAGCGGGGGGGGAGCGAGAGTGCTGGTCTGTCTGGCGGGCCGAGTGTGGCAGTGGGGTAGGTGTGGTCAGCAAAGCACGCAGGCCAATGAGAGGTGTGCGGGGGCGGGCTGGGCCACGGCCCAATCTGATTTGCCAGAGGCTGAGTGACAGACCGACGGACCAATCAGATTGGCCATAAGCACAGCTAACATACAACGTTTTCAATTGTACTGTATAGATATAAAATGTATAAATATTCTGGGATAACAAGCCTGATATATATATATTTTCTTCAGATAGTTTTTATTAGTTTTCAACATAGTACAAGTAATAAACATAGTATATCCAACAATATGATCATATTAACATTATCCTCCACCGAATAGTAGTATTATTAAGTAGAAATTCAAAACAGTCTTGGTAAAGCACTACCACTCTGATTATACTCAATTTGCAGATAATTTAGACCTTAGATCTGGCCTATTTCGGTCCACATTGAGGGATCGGCTCTTACTGAGTAATATATATACTGTGTTGGGATGAAGAAAGAAGCAGAGACAGGGAACGTCAACAGAAAGAGATGAGAGGACAAGGAGGGACTGGAGGGAGAAGAGGAGGGAGGGGGAGGCCTGAAATATTATTTGCATAATGAGAAATTAGGGCTGAGATGTAAGGAGGGGCAGAAGAGTGTAAAGCTTTAAAAGTGAGGAGAAGAATGGAGTGTGAGATACGGGATTTGATCGGAAGCCAGAAGAGGGATTTCACGAGGGGAGATGCTGAGACAGATCTAGGAAAGAGTAGAGTGATTCTGGCAGCATCGTTTAGGATACATGTAGAATATTGCTTGGTCTGCTTGCTATATAGTACAATGTCCTATATTTATTAAGCTGGGCTATTCCAAAGGTATCTCATGCACCACAAGACTCTTTACCATTGTTTCAAGTGAATGGGTTGCATTCCTGGAAGGTGTCCTGTTTTAAAATAGCATGACTTAGTAAGTATGGCCCAATAGACTTTGAAGCTTCTCTCAAAAAGTAGATTGCTATCTATTTTAGTGATTCCCAACGTCAGTCCTCATAGCCACTAATAGTCCAGGTTTTAAGGATACCCTTGCTTTAGCACAGGGTGTCTAGTCAAATTAATTGGGCCACCTGTGCCTATGAGAGGATATCCATAAAGCCTGGACTGTTAATGGCCCTACAGGACTAGAGATCGGAACAACAGATCTATTTGATAGGACTCCCAATGTCAGTCCTGCACTTCCAGATTCACATCCAGCACAAGAGTAGCAGCTGGATGACATCACAGTATTTGCGCCACCACCTTACTCCCCAATCAGCTGGTATGTATACTCTGAGGTAAGAAGGATCGGCCCGACTGTTTTATCCAAGTATTTACCATCTAACCTAGGGAGGTCGAGCCTTTTTAAGTGTAGCCCCGAGGATTTGGAACTCATTACTGTCACGGGACATCAGAACGCTTTCAAGGGCTCAAGCACCAGACAGGACACAGAAATCAAATAAAAGTATAATTACTCCGGCAGACACTACACGTTATCACCAACAGAGCTATACTCACTCTCCACGGGGAATACAGGAGGAAACCTAACAGTCCTAGATTTCTGGCACCACCGAAATGGATTACTGTCTCCCGTCTACCCCTTTTACCTCTACTGCTTTCTCTCATTTAAACCTTTTTTCCATCTCTGCACCTTATCTGTGGAACTCCCTCCCACTTTACACCAAGCATCCTATCTCCCCACCTATATGACAAACCATAAAATGCACCTCTTACATGAAGCATCCCAATAGCACGGACTAATGTCTTCTGTCCCACACCCACAGTCGCTCCTACCAACCACTGTGGCCAAGCACTGCCTTCTCCTGCACTTATTCCCTCACCTGCTCTCTGTAAAACTCCCAACATTTTAATTAGATATGTAAGCTGTCCGAGACAGGAATTTCCTTTGTCGCACATATTGTATTATCATTCCCAGTATTGTATTGTCTCTTTTGTAAATTGTTGAGTACACTGTAGGCCAGTACGCTGGACAAAGAAGATACAATACGACTGTCGCTGAAAACCAGGAGATATTCATGGGATCAAGCACCGGAGCCAACAGACACAGCACATCAGAGCTATTCTTACAACCTCAGAACAATACTGATGGAATTCTAATCGCTTAGGTGCCCAGTGCCCGGTGCCTGGTTCCGGTGCCCAGTGCCACTGAAATGACTTCCCCTGAGCAGCTTCAACTTCTGTAAGAGTCAAGAGCCTTTCCACTTGGAGTAGCAGGTAGTCTTGACTTTTGTTGTCTCTGGCATGTCCTCGGAAGCCACCACTTACAGTAGTATATCTGCCCAGGAGAGATCTGTGGAACTCAGATTGGCTGCTTATTTTCTAGGTTCCCAGTCTCCGTAGGAAATCATGGAAAATGGGGCAACGTCCAATCCATGGCCGGATGCTGTGTGTTGGGCTAATGACGAGGGTTTGCCTGTGATGGACAATCCGGACTGGGGGTGTAATGGGGAGGCTGAGGCAAAGAGGGCAGGAATGACTAACCGACCAATGAGTGCAGCGCTTTCCTCCCCCTGTTCTCAGTGCTGGCTCGCTATCTCTTGATGAGATACAGTAGGTGCCTCTCTGTCTGGGCAGGCAATGGCTCCGCTATTCGGACCAAGTCTCCAAGATAGGAGAACTGCCCAGCCCCACTCTCCCATGTCCTAAAGCCCCTCGTGGAATCAGCCCAACTTGGATTTCAGGGCGTGCAGGCTGGGTAACTGTATTACCAGTCTAGCATGGTCATGGAACAAAGAAATACATTTAACTTTTTAACATGACCCAACATAACTGAATAAAGATGTTACTTATACTGTACATTATTATGTTTAACCCATAGCTTTCTGGGCACATGAACCACAGGAAGATGGGTGTGCAGGATAATCTTGTACATCCATCAAACGGGCAGGGGCCAGAGACCAGGCCTAACCTTTAATATGCTGGTCTCTGGGCCCCCGCCGTGACAATGACCACCAAAAGTAAGATGGGAGGATGGGATGAGACAAAGTGTTGGAGGAACATGGAGAAGAGCGGCTGTAACTGCAGTACCCTGGAGATCATTGGGGAGGCCTCATCCAGCAATTTGGAGCCATGGGCTGAAGATGATGATACAGATAGAGCTGAGGTTATGGCACCCGGCAGCACATATTGTGAGATATTCTGTGGAAAATCTGTGTTGTTATGCATTATAAGCAGGTAAAATAACCTTGACTACATCTGTAAGTGTGTGTATATATATATTTTTTGTCACTTTTTTTACTCACCATAACTTAACTCAGTATTATGGTATAGCCTATCCCATAGCTTCTTTGCATACCCAGTTAATCAACCCCACACTGATGAGACCCATCAAGGTCGAAACAGCTGTCTGTGGGTGGTTTTCTGGGTATGCACCTTAACCCTGGCTGTGCTCAAAGCTGTGACCATGCAGCAAGCTTAAGCCTATAGGGAACCATGTTAAAAATGGTTTTTGAAGCAAAAAGTGGCACTGAGTGCTCATTTGCATGTTATTTCCCAGAATCCCTTGCTGCAGTGGAAGTGCTGTATGCTGGGTGATAATGGTGAAAGGTGGGGTTGCAGACCTGCCTAAGACATGCAGATGAGCTTACAGTTGTATTTGCATATTTGCTTTCCTGTGGAGGGTTTTTGTCACTTTTTTTACTCACCATAACTTCACTCAGTATTATGGTATAGCCTATCCCATTGCTTCTTTGCATACCCAGTTAATCAACCCCACACTGATGAGACCCATTAAGGTCGAAACAGCTGTCTGTGGGTGGTTTTCTGGGTATGCACCTTAACCCTGGCTGTGCTCAAAGATGTGACAATGCAGCAAGCTTAAGCCTATAGGGAACCATGTTAAAAATGGTTTTTGAAGCAAAAAGTGGTACTGAGTGCTCATTTGCATGTCATTTCCCAGAATCCCTTGCTGCTGTGGAAGTGCTGTATGCTGGGTGATAAAGGTGAAAGGTGGGGTTGCAGAACTGCCTAAGACATGCAGATGAGCATACAGTTGTATTTGCATATATATATATATAAAAATGGAGATTCCTTACCAGGCAGACCAGGAGTCCAAGACCACGCAGCAAGAACCGAGACAGCACTCAGATTGATATGAAATATAGATGTATTGGAAAAAAGGCACACACAACCGACGTTTCGGTCCTGAAACAGGACCTTTCTCAAGGGAGTGCTCACCCTTAAGTGACAAAAACCACCATTATATACCCACATGCAACACCATTAGCAAACAGTGATAGGTTAACAACCTGCCCCTCCTCTCTGGATCAGCTGGAAGCAACTAAACACAAAACGATCTGAATGACATCATTGCTATGCAACCTATAAGACCCGGAGTGTCTGTATGGGGGAACCCTTAAAGCAGAAGCCCGTGAGCATGCGCAGGTGTGCAATGTCAGGCGCGAGTGTAAATGTATAGACCCATGCGCCGAGATACAGCGTCTAGTATCGTCATAGCGATACCACAGAAGGGGGACCATCGCGCATACTGCACCGACACACTTTATTCGAGCAAATACCCGGTATGTACCTGGCAGATACCTGGAATGCGCCACTCCTAACCTCTGACAAGCCTCGTTGCATTTGCCTTCCCAGCCTGGGTTCATGCCTGGCTGATGGGCGGCTTATCTGTTAAATGATAATGATTAGGATTTAATAGGCTGCAATGCTTCGCGTGTCTACCAGATGGCATAAATTCATGAATTGTAATGCAGTTTATATATATATACTGTGCAGTATTGCAGCCAGCGGGAATAAAATGCTTCAATCCCTGCTTGGAAAATAACTCAATGTACTCGGGCAGAAAACAGTCACAAACCTCAATACACCCGGGTATACCCGAATTCGTGGGACTAGCCAAGCTCGAATAAAGTGTGTCGCCAGTGTATGTGTACTAATATGCCAAAGCACGGAGCGCGAGAGAGCGACACCATTGCGCAAGCGTACAGGGACGGAGTATAAGCGTCTCAAGTTGCCATGGTGATACAATACCGGGGCAGTCATTGCGCATGTATGCGCTGCCAGTCTAAAACACGGAGCGCGAGTGGAAGCCCATTGCGCATGCGTGCAGGTATAGTATGTAAAAGCCAGAATAGCTGGTAGAGTATGAACGCAGCTTAAACGCACAGCCTTAGGGTAAACTAAAAACATTAATGAGCATGAGATAATGCATCCTGAGGGGGCACAAATACAGTGTGAACACCAAAGTACTGAATAAAGATAAAAAGCAAGATATAAAAACCATGAGTGTGTAGGCAAGGAAGGGAAAGGAAAAGGGGGGGGGGGTTGAGAAGTAACATACAGGGGGATAAAAACAAAGGAAACTACAAAAGGATAATGGGAAAGGGGAAGGTAGGAAATGAGGGAAAGAAACCAGACAAATTAGAAAAAAAGGGGGAATAATAATAAACAATCAAGACCAATGGGTATACTGAGGGCCACGTCAAGGACACTGGCAGAAGTGTATAGGGGAGGCAAAAAAGGAGCAAATGTAAGATAAACTGATAAGGTTGAAAGAATTAAATAAAGCAACTAAGTCTCAAGTCCTCATTCAAGCCATAAGGTGACAATGTCCTCAGATCGTGAATGGCTTTAGCCTCCAACTGGAGCAGCAGTCTGTCACGATCCCCACCACGTGTTGATAGGTTCGCTTGTATAATCGGCATACATTTCAGCGACGAAAGGCCATGCCGATGTTGTTTAAAATGTCTCGCCACTGGGAGGAGTTTAAGGTCGTCATCAACATTTTGGTCCAGGAGTGCCTTACGGATAGTTGACCTGTGCACAGCCATGCGTTCTTTCAGCATGCGGCTGGTTTTGCCTATATAGTAAAGGCCACAAGGACATTTAATAAAATAGACCACACATTTCGACTCACAGGTCATAGCAGTCTTAATGCCGATGGATTTCCCACTATGTGGATGTGCAAAGGACTGGCCGGTCTGTAGAAAACCACAGTTGATGCATCCATGGCATTTGTATACCCCTGGTTTTCGCTGAAGCCATGTTGTGGCATTGGCATATTTGGTAGTCGGATCAGCCTGCACGAACATATCCCTTAAGTTCCTTCCACGGCGATAGCACATTGATAGCACATTCTTGGTGGTGTCTGACAGATGTTCCCAATTTTAGGATCATTGGCATGAATGTTCCAATTTCTTTTAATACTGTGTTTAATAAGATTGGACGAGGTAGTATAAGTGCTGCTAATGTTAATTGATTTGTTATCAATTATTTCTGTAGAAGGTAAAAGCAGGGAAACCCTGTCAATAGCCCGTACCTTAGTTAGGGCCACATTAACTTCCGATCTCGAGTATCCCCTATCCAAAAACCTCTTAGCCATTTTCCATAATGCATCTTCAACCAGCATAGGGTCACTAGTAATGCTTTTGACCCTTAGCATCTGAGAGAATGGGAGTCCTCGTTTCAGTGGTTCCGGATGGTGACTCAAAGCACACAGAAGAGTGTTTCTGTCTGTAGGTTTGTGAAAAATCTCAGTCGCTGGTCTACCATCTTTTTTATAGACCACTGTGTCTAGAAAGGGAATACGGTCCATGCTGTAATTAACAGTAAACCGAATCGTTGACGGTATCGAATTCAAATAGCAAATAAATTGTGTCAGTTCCTCCTCCTTTCCACGCCAAATTAGGAAGATGTCGTCAATGTAGCGGGTGTAATGAACAATATTGTTGGAAAAAGGGGCATCGTTAAGCAAATGCAGTTGTTCATAGCTATCCATAAATAAATTGGCGTATGCCGGGGCCATATTAGAACCCATCGCAGTCCCTGTTTGTTGAAGGAAGAAATCCCGTTCGAACCGGAAAAAGTTCTTATGTAGTATAACATCAATCAAGAGGAGAACAAATTCACTTGGAGGCCCATCATATCCCCCAAGATGGGAAAAGTGATCCCAAATGGCCTCCAGACCCTCAACATGTGGGATATTGGTGTAAAGGCTGGAGACATCCATGGTTACCAGAAACATGTCTGAGATGTCATATGCTATCGTGCCTAATTTGGTGATAAAGGCCGTGGTGTCCTTCACAAACGATGACATCTTCGCAACCATAGGTTGCAACAGGTAGTCCACAAATTGAGAGAGTGGGTGACAAAGTGATCCCATTGCTGCAATGATCGGTCTGCCTGGCGGGTTGACGATGGACTTGTGTACCTTCGGAAGTACATAGATAACAGGGACTATGGGGTGGTCTTGGGACAAAAAAGTAGCGGTTGCCTCCGATATCCATGAGTTGTTAACTCCTAAGCGGATGATGGAGTCTATATCTTTTTTATAGACAGAAGTAGGATCACATTGTAATTTTTTGTAGTGATTGGTGTCCATTAATTGTCGCACAATTTCAGCTCGATAATCAGTATAGTCCATTAGGACAATACCCCCGCCTTTATCAGCCGGTTTGATTATAATCTTGTCATTAGACTTCAGGGATGCGATAGCCTGTTTCTCTTCGACGGAGAGGTTGGAGAAACTCCTTTTGTGTTGCTTGATGTTATTGCGAGTGTCTTTACCCAGGAGTCCCATAAAAGTGGTGATGCTGGGATTACTCACAACTGGATCAAAGGTACTCTTAACCTTGAGTTTAGTATCAACATAGGTCATCTGATCAGTAATAGTAGGTACTACCTCAGTTCTAGAGAAAAAATCCTTAAGACGTAACTGGCGATCAATTTTGAACATGTCAATTTCCCAACGGAAAGGGTCCTGTGAGGTGGTCGGGACAAACGACAGTCCCTTCTGGAGAACACTGATCTCTGCGGTTGTGAGGAGGTGTGACGACAAGTTGTAAATCACTTCCTCCTGGGATGTCCTCGCTGCTTCTTTGCCTCTCTTTCCAAGGGACCTCTTCTTCCCGGTACCTCTTCTGACCGCTCTCCTACGTTGGAGTCTGGAATGGGTGGCTTGTGCGTACTCGCTGTTCCGCCACCTAAAAAAGGATCGGAGTGTGTCCCTTCTGGGGCATCCGAGAAATCTGTGTCACTCGTGTTGTTACCAGTGCCTGTTCCAGTACCTGGAGTCTTCTTAAAGCGTGAATAGGTTCTTCGCTGGGCACCGCGCCCAGTCCCAGGTTCGTGTAGTCCAAGAAGCCACCTATAAACCCGCTTGTCCTTGTAATTGTTGGTAACCTGCTTAAGTTTCTCACGTTTGTATTTCGTTAAGCTGTCACGATATTGGTCAAGGGTAGTTTGAATTTTATCAGTCCAGTCTGTAGAGGTATCAGAGGCAAGTGTCTCACTGTGTCTATCCGTGATCACCTGTATCTCTCTCTTAAGTCGTGAGATCTCTTTACTGGACTGCTCTATGAACAGAATCATAAGGTCATAAGAACACTTATTGAGGATACCAATCCACTTTCTGCAGAACTCAGTGTCTGTTCGACCAATTGTTGGTTGGTTTTTAATACGGAAACCTCTAGGGATCAGTTTCTCCCAGTTTCTCCTTGCCTACACACTCATGGTTTTTATATCTTGCTTTTTATCTTTATTCAGTACTTTGGTGTTCACACTGTATTTGTGCCCCCTCAGGATGCATTATCTCATGCTCATTAATGTTTTTAGTTTACCCTAAGGCTGTGCATTTAAGCTGCGTTCATATTCTACCAGCTATTCTGGCTTTTACATACTATACCTGCACGCATGCGCAAGGACTTTCACTCGCGCTCCGTGTTTTAGACTGGCAGCGCATACATGCGCAATGACTGCCCCGGTATTGTATCACCATGGCAACTTGAGACGCTTATACTCCGTCCCTGTACGCTTGCGCAATGGTGTCGCTCTCTCGCGCTCCGTGCTTTGGCATATTAGTACACATATGCGTGATGGTCCCCCTTCTGTGGTATCGCTATGACGATACTAGACGCTGTATCTCGGCGCATGGGACTATACATTTACACTCGTGCCTGACATTGCACACCTGCGCATGCTCACGTGCTTCTGCTTTAAGGGTTCCCCCATACAGACACTCCGGGTCTTATAGGTTGCATAGCAATGATGTCATTCAGATCGTTTTGTGTTTAGTTGCTTCCAGCTGATCCAGAGAGGAGGGGCAGATTGTTAACCTATCACTGTTTGCTAATGGTGTTGCATGTGGGTATATAATTGTGGTTTTTGTCACTTAAGGGTGAGCACTCCCTTGAGAAAGTTCCTGTTTCAGGACCGAAACGTCGGTTGTATGTGCCTTTTTTTCAATACATCTATATTTCATATCAATCTGAGTACTGTCTCGGTTCTTGCTGCGTGGTCTTGGACTCCTGGTCTGCCTGGTAAGGAATCTCCATTTTTATTCAATATTATATGAAACAAGCACCTGCTTTCTACCTTTATTGCGAGTGACATCTGCCTTTGTACATATTTTCACACTATGAGATGAGCACCCACCTGGAATTTCATTTTTGTGACACCCTTGTGTTTGACGGAGTGTCACTTATACATACTTTTTCTCTTGTTACCTATTCGCAATCCCTTATTGAGTGACATTTTATGATGGAAGATTTTCCAGACATCACTGGAGTTTTTTCTACCATTTCTGACAGTGTCAGTTATAGTGAATCTGACATTGCCAAGATTAGATTTAGTGAGACCTTTGAGGCAACTTTGGGCTCTGACAAGGCGTCAGATATCTACAATGACCTTATAAAACTAAAAAAACGAGAGGTTGATTTCTTTTTGCATGGAGTAACTTTGTCACACTCTCATAGGGAGAAACTGATCCCTAGAGGTTTCCGTATTAAAAACCAACCAACAATTGGTCGAACAGACACTGAGTTCTGCAGAAAGTGGATTGTTATCCTCAATAAGTGTTCTTATGACCTTATGATTCTGGTCATAGAGCAGTCCAGTAAAGAGATCTCACGACTTAAGAGAGAGATACAGGTGATCACGGATAGACACAGTGAGACACTTGCCTCTGATACCTCTACAGACTGGACTGATAAAATTCAAACTACCCTTGACCAATATCGTGACAGCTTAACGAAATACATACGTGAGAAACTTAAGCAGGTTACCAACGATTACAAGGACAAGCGGGTTTATAGGTGGCTTCTTGGACTACACGAACCTGGGACTGGGCGCGGTGCCCAGCGAAGAACCTATTCACGCTTTAAGAAGACTCCAGGTACTGGAACAGGCACTGGTAACAACACGAGTGACACAGATTTCTCGGATGCCCCAGAAGGGACACACTCCGATCCTTTTCTAGGTGGCGGCACAGCGAGTACGCACAAGCCACCCATTCCAGACTCCAACGTAGGAGAGCGGTCAGAAGAGGTACCGGGAAGAAGAGGTCCCTTGGAAAGAAAGGCAAAGAAGCAGCGAGGATATCCCAGGAGGAAGTGATTTACAACTTGTCGTCACACCTCCTCACAACCGCAGAGATCAGTGTTCTCCAGAAGGGACTGTCGTTTGTCCCGACCACCTCACAGGACCCTTTCCGCTGGGAAATTGACATGTTCAAAATTGATCGCCAGTTACGTCTTAAGGATTTTTTCTCTAGAACTGAGGTAGTACCTACTATTGCTGATCAGATGACCTATGTTGATACTAAACTCAAGGTTAAGAGTACCTTTGATCCAGTTGTGAGTAATCCCAGCATCACCACTTTAATGGAACTCCTGGGTAAAGACACCCGCAATAACATCAAGCAACACAAAAGGAGTTTCTCCAACCTCTCCGTCGAAGAGAAACAGGCTATCGCATCCCTGAAGTCTAATGACAAGATTATAATCAAACCGGCTGATAAAGGCGGGGGTATTGTCCTAATGGACTATACTGATTATCGAGCTGAAATTGTGCGACAATTAATGGACACCAATCACTACAAAAAATTACAATGTGATCCTACTTCTGTCTATAAAAAAGATATAGACTCCATCATCCGCTTAGGAGTTAACAACTCATGGATATCGGAGGCAACCGCTACTTTTTTGTCCCAAGACCACCCCATAGTCCCTGTTATCTATGTACTTCCGAAGGTACACAAGTCCATCGTCAACCCGCCAGGCAGACCGATCATTGCAGCAATGGGATCACTTTGTCACCCACTCTCTCAATTTGTGGACTACCTGTTGCAACCTATGGTTGCGAAGATGTCATCGTTTGTGAAGGACACCACGGCCTTTATCACCAAATTAGGCACGATAGCATATGAAATCTCAGACATGTTTCTGGTAACCATGGATGTCTCCAGCCTTTACACCAATATCCCACATGTTGAGGGTCTGGAGGCCATTTGGGATCACTTTTCCCATCTTGGGGGATATGATGGGCCTCCAAGTGAATTTGTTCTCCTCTTGATTGATGTTATACTACATAAGAACTTTTTCCGGTTCGAACGGGATTTCTTCCTTCAACAAACAGGGACTGCGATGGGTTCTAATATGGCCCCGGCATACGCCAATTTATTTATGGATAGCTATGAACAACTGCATTTGCTTAACGATGCCCCTTTTTCCAACAATATTGTTCATTACACCCGCTACATTGATGACATCTTCCTAATTTGGCGTGGAAAGGAGGAGGAACTGACACAATTTATTTGCTATTTGAATTCGATACCGTCAACGATTCGGTTTACTGTTAATTACAGCATGGACCGTATTCCCTTTCTAGACACAGTGGTCTATAAAAAAGATGGTAGACCAGCGACTGAGATTTTTCACAAACCTACAGACAGAAACACTCTTCTGTGTGCTTTGAGTCACCATCCGGAACCACTGAAACGAGGACTCCCATTCTCTCAGATGCTAAGGGTCAAACGCATTACTAGTGACCCTATGCTGGTTGAAGATGCATTATGGAAAATGGCTAAGAGGTTTTTGGATAGGGGATACTCGAGATCGGAAGTTAATGTGGCCCTAACTAAGGTACGGGCTATTGACAGGGTTTCCCTGCTTTTACCTTCTACAGAAATAATTGATAACAAATCAATTAACATTAGCAGCACTTATACTACCTCGTCCAATCTTATTAAACACAGTATTAAAAGAAATTGGAACATTCATGCCAATGATCCTAAAATTGGGAACATCTGTCAGACACCACCAAGAATGTGCTATCAATGTGCTATCGCCGTGGAAGGAACTTAAGGGATATGTTCGTGCAGGCTGATCCGACTACCAAATATGCCAATGCCACAACATGGCTTCAGCGAAAACCTGGGGTATACAAATGCCATGGATGCATCAACTGTGGTTTTCTACAGACCGGCCAGTCCTTTGCACATCCACATAGTGGGAAATCCATCGGCATTAAGACTGCTATGACCTGTGAGTCGAAATGTGTGGTCTATTTTATTAAATGTCCTTGTGGCCTTTACTATATAGGCAAAACCAGCCGCATGCTGAAAGAACGCATGGCTGTGCACAGGTCAACTATCCGTAAGGCACTCCTGGACCAAAATGTTGATGACGACCTTAAACTCCTCCCAGTGGCGAGTCATTTTAAACAACATCGGCATGGCCTTTCGTCGCTGAAATGTATGCCGATTATACAAGCGAACCTATCAACACGTGGTGGGGATCGTGACAGACTGCTGCTCCAGTTGGAGGCTAAAGCCATTCACGATCTGAGGACATTGTCACCTTATGGCTTGAATGAGGACTTGAGACTTAGTTGCTTTATTTAATTCTTTCAACCTTATCAGTTTATCTTACATTTGCTCCTTTTTTGCCTCCCCTATACACTTCTGCCAGTGTCCTTGACGTGGCCCTCAGTATACCCATTGGTCTTGATTGTTTATTATTATTCCCCCTTTTTTTCTAATTTGTCTGGTTTCTTTCCCTCATTTCCTACCTTCCCCTTTCCCATTATCCTTTTGTAGTTTCCTTTGTTTTTGTCCCCCTGTATGTTGCTTCTCAACCCCCCCTTTTCCTTTCCCTTCCTTGCCTACACACTCATGGTTTTTATATCTTGCTTTTTATCTTTATTCAGTACTTTGGTGTTCACACTGTATTTGTGCCCCCTCAGGATGCATTATCTCATGCTCATTAATGTTTTTAGTTTACCCTAAGGCTGTGCGTTTAAGCTGCGTTCATACTCTACCAGCTATTCTGGCTTTTACATACTATACCTGCACGCATGCGCAATGGGCTTCCACTCGCGCTCCGTGTTTTAGACTGGCAGCGCATACATGCGCAATGACTGCCCCGGTATTGTATCACCATGGCAACTTGAGACGCTTATACTCCGTCCCTGTACGCTTGCGCAATGGTGTCGCTCTCTCGCGCTCCGTGCTTTGGCATATTAGTACACATATGCGTGATGGTCCCCCTTCTGTGGTATCGCTATGACGATACTAGACGCTGTATCTCGGCGCATGGGACTATACATTTACACTCGTGCCTGACATTGCACACCTGCGCATGCTCACGTGCTTCTGCTTTAAGGGTTCCCCCATACAGACACTCCGGGTCTTATAGGTTGCATAGCAATGATGTCATTCAGATCGTTTTGTGTTTAGTTGCTTCCAGCTGATCCAGAGAGGAGGGGCAGATTGTTAACCTATCACTGTTTGCTAATGGTGTTGCATGTGGGTATATAATTGTGGTTTTTGTCACTTAAGGGTGAGCACTCCCTTGAGAAAGTTCCTGTTTCAGGACCGAAACGTCGGTTGTATGTGCCTTTTTTTCAATACATCTATATTTCATATCAATCTGAGTACTGTCTCGGTTCTTGCTGCGTGGTCTTGGACTCCTGGTCTGCCTGGTAAGGAATCTCCATTTTTATTCAATATTATATGAAACAAGCACCTGCTTTCTACCTTTATTGCGAGTGACATCTGCCTTTGTACATATTTTCACACTATGAGATGAGCACCCACCTGGAATTTCATTTTTGTGACACCCTTGTGTTTGACGGAGTGTCACTTATACATACTTTTTCTCTTGTTACCTATTCGCAATCCCTTATTGAGTGACATTTTATGATGGAAGATTTTCCAGACATCACTGGAGTTTTTTCTACCATTTCTGACAGTGTCAGTTATAGTGAATCTGACATTGCCAAGATTAGATTTAGTGAGACCTTTGAGGCAACTTTGGGCTCTGACAAGGCGTCAGATATCTACAATGACCTTATAAAACTAAAAAAACGAGAGGTTGATTTCTTTTTGCATGGAGTAACTTTGTCACACTCTCATAGGGAGAAACTGATCCCTAGAGGTTTCCGTATTAAAAACCAACCAACAATTGGTCGAACAGACACTGAGTTCTGCAGAAAGTGGATTGTTATCCTCAATAAGTGTTCTTATGACCTTATGATTCTGGTCATAGAGCAGTCCAGTAAAGAGATCTCACGACTTAAGAGAGAGATACAGGTGATCACGGATAGACACAGTGAGACACTTGCCTCTGATACCTCTACAGACTGGACTGATAAAATTCAAACTACCCTTGACCAATATCGTGACAGCTTAACGAAATACATACGTGAGAAACTTAAGCAGGTTACCAACGATTACAAGGACAAGCGGGTTTATAGGTGGCTTCTTGGACTACACGAACCTGGGACTGGGCGCGGTGCCCAGCGAAGAACCTATTCACGCTTTAAGAAGACTCCAGGTACTGGAACAGGCACTGGTAACAACACGAGTGACACAGATTTCTCGGATGCCCCAGAAGGGACACACTCCGATCCTTTTCTAGGTGGCGGCACAGCGAGTACGCACAAGCCACCCATTCCAGACTCCAACGTAGGAGAGCGGTCAGAAGAGGTACCGGGAAGAAGAGGTCCCTTGGAAAGAAAGGCAAAGAAGCAGCGAGGATATCCCAGGAGGAAGTGATTTACAACTTGTCGTCACACCTCCTCACAACCGCAGAGATCAGTGTTCTCCAGAAGGGACTGTCGTTTGTCCCGACCACCTCACAGGACCCTTTCCGCTGGGAAATTGACATGTTCAAAATTGATCGCCAGTTACGTCTTAAGGATTTTTTCTCTAGAACTGAGGTAGTACCTACTATTGCTGATCAGATGACCTATGTTGATACTAAACTCAAGGTTAAGAGTACCTTTGATCCAGTTGTGAGTAATCCCAGCATCACCACTTTAATGGGACTCCTGGGTAAAGACACCCGCAATAACATCAAGCAACACAAAAGGAGTTTCTCCAACCTCTCCGTCGAAGAGAAACAGGCTATCGCATCCCTGAAGTCTAATGACAAGATTATAATCAAACCGGCTGATAAAGGCGGGGGTATTGTCCTAATGGACTATACTGATTATCGAGCTGAAATTGTGCGACAATTAATGGACACCAATCACTACAAAAAATTACAATGTGATCCTACTTCTGTCTATAAAAAAGATATAGACTCCATCATCCGCTTAGGAGTTAACAACTCATGGATATCGGAGGCAACCGCTACTTTTTTGTCCCAAGACCACCCCATAGTCCCTGTTATCTATGTACTTCCGAAGGTACACAAGTCCATCGTCAACCCGCCAGGCAGACCGATCATTGCAGCAATGGGATCACTTTGTCACCCACTCTCTCAATTTGTGGACTACCTGTTGCAACCTATGGTTGCGAAGATGTCATCGTTTGTGAAGGACACCACGGCCTTTATCACCAAATTAGGCACGATAGCATATGAAATCTCAGACATGTTTCTGGTAACCATGGATGTCTCCAGCCTTTACACCAATATCCCACATGTTGAGGGTCTGGAGGCCATTTGGGATCACTTTTCCCATCTTGGGGGATATGATGGGCCTCCAAGTGAATTTGTTCTCCTCTTGATTGATGTTATACTACATAAGAACTTTTTCCGGTTCGAACGGGATTTCTTCCTTCAACAAACAGGGACTGCGATGGGTTCTAATATGGCCCCGGCATACGCCAATTTATTTATGGATAGCTATGAACAACTGCATTTGCTTAACGATGCCCCTTTTTCCAACAATATTGTTCATTACACCCGCTACATTGATGACATCTTCCTAATTTGGCGTGGAAAGGAGGAGGAACTGACACAATTTATTTGCTATTTGAATTCGATACCGTCAACGATTCGGTTTACTGTTAATTACAGCATGGACCGTATTCCCTTTCTAGACACAGTGGTCTATAAAAAAGATGGTAGACCAGCGACTGAGATTTTTCACAAACCTACAGACAGAAACACTCTTCTGTGTGCTTTGAGTCACCATCCGGAACCACTGAAACGAGGACTCCCATTCTCTCAGATGCTAAGGGTCAAACGCATTACTAGTGACCCTATGCTGGTTGAAGATGCATTATGGAAAATGGCTAAGAGGTTTTTGGATAGGGGATACTCGAGATCGGAAGTTAATGTGGCCCTAACTAAGGTACGGGCTATTGACAGGGTTTCCCTGCTTTTACCTTCTACAGAAATAATTGATAACAAATCAATTAACATTAGCAGCACTTATACTACCTCGTCCAATCTTATTAAACACAGTATTAAAAGAAATTGGAACATTCATGCCAATGATCCTAAAATTGGGAACATCTGTCAGACACCACCAAGAATGTGCTATCAATGTGCTATCGCCGTGGAAGGAACTTAAGGGATATGTTCGTGCAGGCTGATCCGACTACCAAATATGCCAATGCCACAACATGGCTTCAGCGAAAACCTGGGGTATACAAATGCCATGGATGCATCAACTGTGGTTTTCTACAGACCGGCCAGTCCTTTGCACATCCACCTAGTGGGAAATCCATCGGCATTAAGACTGCTATGACCTGTGAGTCGAAATGTGTGGTCTATTTTATTAAATGTCCTTGTGGCCTTTACTATATAGGCAAAACCAGCCGCATGCTGAAAGAACGCATGGCTGTGCACAGGTCAACTATCCGTAAGGCACTCCTGGACCAAAATGTTGATGACGACCTTAAACTCCTCCCAGTGGCGAGTCATTTTAAACAACATCGGCATGGCCTTTCGTCGCTGAAATGTATGCCGATTATACAAGCGAACCTATCAACACGTGGTGGGGATCGTGACAGACTGCTGCTCCAGTTGGAGGCTAAAGAAATTCACGATCTGAGGACATTGTCACCTTATGGCTTGAATGAGGACTTGAGACTTAGTTGCTTTATTTAATTCTTTCAACCTTATCAGTTTATCTTACATTTGCTCCTTTTTTGCCTCCCCTATACACTTCTGCCAGTGTCCTTGACGTGGCCCTCAGTATACCCATTGGTCTTGATTGTTTATTATTATTCCCCCTTTTTTTCTAATTTGTCTGGTTTCTTTCCCTCATTTCCTACCTTCCCCTTTCCCATTATCCTTTTGTAGTTTCCTTTGTTTTTGTCCCCCTGTATGTTGCTTCTCAACCCCCCCTTTTCCTTTCCCTTCCTTGCCTACACACTCATGGTTTTTATATCTTGCTTTTTATCTTTATTCAGTACTTTGGTGTTCACACTGTATTTGTGCCCCCTCAGGATGCATTATCTCATGCTCATTAATGTTTTTAGTTTACCCTAAGGCTGTGCGTTTAAGCTGCGTTCATACTCTACCAGCTATTCTGGCTTTTACATACTATACCTGCACGCATGCGCAATGGGCTTCCACTCGCGCTCCGTGTTTTAGACTGGCAGCGCATACATGCGCAATGACTGCCCCGGTATTGTATCACCATGGCAACTTGAGACGCTTATACTCCGTCCCTGTACGCTTGCGCAATGGTGTCGCTCTCTCGCGCTCCGTGCTTTGGCATATTAGTACACATATGCGCTATGGTCCCCCTTCTGTGGTATCGCTATGACGATACTAGACGCTGTATCTCGGCGCATGGGTCTATACATTTACACTCGCCCCTGACATTGCACACCTGCGCATGCTCACGGGCTTCTGCTTTAAGGGTTCCCCCATACAGACACTCCGGGTCTTATAGGTTGCATAGCAATGATGTCATTCAGATCGTTTTGTGTTTAGTTGCTTCCAGCTGATCCAGAGAGGAGGGGCAGATTGTTAACCTATCACTGTTTGCTAATGGTGTTGCATGTGGGTATACAATGGTGGTTTTTGTCACTTAAGGGTGAGCACTCCCTTGAGAAAGTTCCTGTTTCAGGACCGAAACGTCGGTTGTATGTGCCTTTTTTTCAATACATCTATATTTCATATCAATCTGAGTGCTGTCTCGGTTCTTGCTGCGTGTCAGGATTGCCTAGACCTCCTGCCTAGCCATAGCTTCCTTGTCCACTGGGTGTGCTGCTGCCTTCTGTTGGCTCTGGGTTCCTCTGTCTGTCTGTCTTCTTGTTGCTCCTCTCTCTGTCCTTATAGCTTGCTTCCTGTCTGTTGGTTTTGCCTTTGCTTCAAGTCAGACTCCCATGCCTGTCTTTGATCCTGATCTGTTTATGTACCTGTACCTGTATTGTAGTCTGCTCACAGTAAAGGTCCTTGCTAGTAATCTGGCTTGTCCCTGGTTATTCCTGCTCCCTGTTCTCAGTCCCTATCCCACCCCGCCTGTCCTGTTCCAGTCTCCTCGTTGCCGACCTCTGCTTGTTACCTGACTTCGCTACCTGCTGCCTGCCTCGGACCCCTGCTTGTTACCTGACGTCGCTACCTGCCGCCTGCCTCGGACCTCTGCTTGTTTCCTGACTTCGCTACCTGCCGCCTGCCTCGGACCTCCTGCTTGTGACCCCTACTTCGCTTCCTGCTGTTCCGGCCACCGAGATCCTACCCGCCACAGGAGTCTCCCGTGACAGAAAGCAAAGGCCACTTCTGGATCTCGCTGGAACAGATTCTTCTTCTGCCTGCACCCTTTGCTGCCTTCTGCAACAGACCACATCCGCATGGTTGAAGATAAGTTCTTTCGTTTCTTTTTTGGAAATCCAAGTTGGGATTTTGAAAGGTTTTTTTTTTGTTGCTGCTAAGTGTTCTGCAAGAATATTGCGTTCATAACAAAAAAAAACATTTTTTTCTGAGACTAGAACTGTTGCTGCAAGAGACTATTGCAGTTTTCTTTGAGATTTTTATTTTTGTGCAGTGCCTGGGTTAACCCTTGCAGTACCTGTTGCCACCTTTTAGACTCTGACTTTTCATTTCCTGGATAGGCTTGTCTCTGCATCACTGGTTGGACCACTGCTGTTCACAGGGTTCTCATTTCAAAAGACAAGAGTGCTTCTATTATTTTTGTTACTGCATACTGTGATTTTTCCTGCAATCTGTAGTTTTTCATATGATTGGTTCTAAGGTTTCAGGTTTACCTGCAAGTTCCCCTAAAGTTTGTTTCTCTGCAACATATGATATCCCTACGCCTGATATCAAAGGTTTTAGATTTGACTGCATGGTTCTCTGTCTGATATTCCTATGCTAAAAGTTTCAGATCTAACTACAAGTTTTCTCTGTATTAGTTTCCTGCTGTCTATGATATTTCTATGCCTGATATCAAAAGTTTCAGATTCAACTGCAGGTTTTCTTTGTCTATATGGTATCCCTACGCCTGATGCATAAAGATTTAGATGTAACTGCAGGTTTTCTCTGTCTGTATGATATCCCTACGCCTAATGCCTAACGTTTCAGATTCAACTGCAGGTTTTTTCTGTCTGTATGATATCCCTACGCCTAATGCCTAAAGATTCAGATATAACTGCAGGTTTCTCTGTATATGTTTTTTCCTTGCATTTATATCTCTGTGACTGATGTTAAAGTCTCAAAGGGTCAGCTCTCCTATCTTGTGTCTCTCTGTGTCTAATATTCCTGTTGTTCATTCTAATGCTTCTGTTTTAAAAACACATTTCCTCTTTACTGGTTTCTTGGGAAGTGTGGTTTAATTATGGCTCCCACTCAAACAGTCTTGATCAGTAAATGTGAACACAGTACCACTGATTCTTCAGAACTTCTCAAAGCAAGGAAGAATAAGAAAAAGAAGGGAGGCATTACTGTGGAAGTTGCAGAAGGAATTAAGAATGAAAATTTTACCTCAGAGTCTGCATTTGATTAAAGAGATATGCTGCAGCTTAAGGCAACTCACAGACGTATCCCAAGAATAGTGGAAGAGAAGAAAGATGCTCCTACTCAGACGCTTCAAGCTGCACGAAAAGAGATTGATTGTCTTCATGGACGTTTAGATAAAGCGCAAGAAGCTAAGGCTGCACTACAGAGCGGTCTATCCTCAGCAATTGCTAAGTGTGTTCTCCAGGAAAAAGAAAAACACCAGTTGGAAAGTGACCTGGATGTCATGTCAGGTGAGCTGGAGAAAGCATATGCTGATACTGCTGAGAATCGGCGCCACGCTTCTAAAAGTAACGAATTCCTGGAAATCTCTATGAAGGAAATTGACAGGCTTAATACAGAGCTTAAAGTCTCCCATGAGGATATTTGCTACTTCAAGAAAGAGATGGAAGTCGATCGGGAGGAGAGATGCTACTTGACAACAGAGATATGTTCTATGAGAGAAATCTTCGAAGGGTTAAATATCAGTTTTGAAACTGTAACCCAAGAGTGCAAGAATCTCTATGTCCAAGTCAGTGAAGGAGATAAGAAGCTCCATGAATTAGAAGAGGAGAAGAAACAGTTGGCCCAGGAAAAGTTAGACGTGCAGACAGCACTGCAGAATGCAGAGAGAGTGCTGCAAGAAGAACGTGTCTCCCTAGAGCGGCGCACACAAGCAGAAAATATGCTGCAGAGTCAGCTGCGAGAACTGCATACACATCTGCAGGACACAAAAGAGAAATGGGTAAATGCTGAAGAAAAGCAGCGAGTTCTACAGGAAGAAAGTTTCCAGACTGCCTACAAAATAAGTATGATGCAAGATTATTTGAGTACCCAGTGTGTCCCCAAAGAACAGCATGAGGAGCTGAAGGCCACACTGAGCATAACCAGAGCCTCACTGGAGGAAGAGCTAAAGCTAGCAGCTGAACACACATCTCAGCAGCTCACAGCGCTGCAGGCGCAGATCGCTGAGCTCAAGACACAGCTTGCCAAAAAGGAGGAGAGAGAAAAGGTTTCCGTCTGTCAATTGGCTGGCCTGACACAGCGCTATGAGGTCAAAATGGCCGATGCCTGCAAATTATTGGACCACACAGCCCGTGATAAGGTCCGGCTGCAGCTGGAGCTGGACAATGCCCGGGAGGAGTACCGGCAGCTGCAGATCAGAAATGAAGAAGATGAAACATATTTAAGCTTTACTCTGAGTCAGCTGGGAGATATGGAGTCGCGACTCAACTCCAAAGAAGCCGAACTGACAACTGCATTGAGTGGGAAAAGAAGTGCAGAAGGACAGCTTCAAAAGCTGAAAAATCAAATAGCTGGTCTTAATGAGACTTTAGGTGATACCACGAAACGGCAGTCACAAAAGGAGACCATGGAGCGTGAATTCTATGTTCCCACTTACACATGTGAAAAGTCTGCACCCGTCATTGATGCCCACATTCCTGATGTCCATGCCTCTGCAATGGAGTTGAACGTATCCATTGGGAAGTTCCAGATTCCAAAACTAAAAGAGATATATTGGTCACAAAAAGAGACCACGGAAAGTGAATATGTCCCCTCTGCCGCATGTGAAGAGCCTGATGTATCTGTTCCCGATGCCCCTGCTATGACGTTAGACGGATCCCTGGTGAAGTTCCTTGCTATGCCTAATATTCTCGATGCTGATGCCAACGCTCTTGCGATAAGGATAAATGCACCTCTCACAGATTTCCCATCAGCACTTGACGTACACATTAAGTTGGCCTTCCATCAAGATTTCTCTGAAGAGCCTGGAGGGTTGTCCAGGGTTGTTGCTGATCCCTATGTTCCTGCAAAACATGGAGTGTTGTCCGAAGGCCATCGTGAGTCGGCCTTCTATCAGGGACACCTTGCTAAACCTGGAGGGTTGTCAGGAGGATCTACTTGCTCCTCTGCTCCTGCTGTGAAGACAAGCGCACGTTCTTCAGTTTATCTACAAATATCTGATGCGTCCTCTGCTGAGCCTGTGACCTACTCTGCAAAGTCAAGCTTACTTCTCACAGATTCTCTGGCATTTGGGTTGATGCATCCTGACATTCAACTGTTCCGAGAGAGAATTTAATTCCTCTGTCGGCTTTCTGATGGACTTTTTCAGTCTGTACCTGTGGAGTACTCTCTGCCCGCTGACAAACCACCAGAGGTGGGTCACCTTGAGTCCACTTTTCATCAAGGCCTCCGGGAAGAGCCTGGAGGATCGTCCGGAGAACGCTCTTGAGAGGGGGAGTAATGTCAGGATTGCCTAGACCTCCTGCATAGCCATAGCTTCCTTGTCCACTGGGTGTGCTGCTGCCTTCTGTTGGCTCTGGGTTCCTCTGTCTGTCTGTCTTCTTGTTGCTCCTGTCTCTGTCCTTATAGCTTGCTTCCTGTCTGTTGGTTTTGCCTTTGCTTCAAGTCAGACTCCCATGCCTGTCTTTGATCCTGATCTGTTTATGTACCTGTACCTGTATTGTAGTCTGCTCACAGTAAAGGTCCTTGCTAGTAATCTGGCTTGTCCCTGGTTATTCCTGCTCCCTGTTCTCAGTCCCTGTCCCGCCCCGCCTGTCCTGTTCCAGTCTCCTCGTTGCCGACCTCTGCTTGTTACCTGACTTCGCTACCTGCCGCCTGCCTCGGACCCCTGCTTGTTACCTGACGTCGCTACCTGCCGCCTGCCTCGGACCTCTGCTTGTTTCTTGACTTCGCTACCTGCCGCCTGCCTCGGACCCCTGCTTTTGACCCCTACTTCGCTTCCTGCTGATCCAGCCACCGAGATCCTACCCGCCACAGCAGTCTCCCGTGACACTGCGTGGTCTTGGACTCCTGGTCTGCCTGGTAAGGAATCTCCATTTTTATTCAATATTATATGAGACAAGCACCGGCTTTCTACCTTTATTGCGAGTGACATCTGCCTTTGTACATATATATATATATATATATATATATATATATATATCTCTATCCGAACAAACATAAGAGCAGGCAAATTTTATATTTATTGATTCCATACATATTCAATATGACCTTTGGAGTACATGCTCTTATGTTTGTGTATATATACCTTGTGTGTGTTTTTGTATATATACATACACACACACACACACACACACACACACACACACAAACACAGTGCTCGACAAATCACCCAAAAATCTACTCGCCCAACCAAAAAATCTACTCGCCACCTAGTCCCGCCCCCAACCCCGCTTTAAAATAAAATATATAAATAAAATACATTTAATAAAATCCTAGTAAGAACAATATTCGTTTTTGACAAATGTATTTATAACATTATACTACAATTAGTCCTTGTTACGTGTGTGTGTGTGTGTGTGTGTGTGTGTGTGTGTGTGTGTGTGTGTAAATGTCGGATCTAGAAATAAAAGCCACAGGTGAATGACTAGTTTCCTGAACCCCTTAACCAGTGTCTGGACGTCCCCGCTTCACAATATCTAAAGCAGTAATCCACCTGGGATCTTACCTGATCCACAGTCCCTCTATGTCCAGGTACCTCATTCCCGCAATGTTATAAGTTGGAGGGTATGTGTTCCCTACCTGTCTTCTGGGTTAGGGGGGGTTCCGATGTCTTCTGTGTGAAGCTTGAGTCAGATCTGGAAGAAAGCAGTATAAGTTATTTTGGTGTAGTATAGGACAGTTAAGATATATAGGGTAAATAAGATAACCAGATACAGAGATGGGGAGAGAGAGGGAGAGGGGGAGAGAGAGGGAGAGGGGGAGAAATAGAGAAAGGGGGAGAGGGGAGACCAGAGAGAGGGGAGACCAGAGAGAGGGGAGACCAGAGAGAGGGGAGACCAGAGAGAGGGGAGACCAGAGAGAGGGGAGACCAGAGAGAGGGGAGACCAGAGAGAGGGGAGACCAGAGAGAGGGGAGACCAGAGAGAGGGGAGACCAGAGAGAGGGGAGACCAGAGAGAGGGGAGACCAGAGAGAGGGGAGACCAGAGAGGGGGGAGACCAGAGAGGGGGGAGACAGGGAGACCATAGAGAGAGGGGAGACCAGAGAGAGGGGAGACGGGGGAGACAGGGAGACGAGAGAGAGAGGGGAGACCAGAGAGAGAGGGGAGACCAGAGAGAGGGGAGACGGGGGAGACAGGGAGACCAGAGAGAGAGGGGAGACAAGAGAGAGGGGAGACGGGGGAGACAGGGAGACCAGAGAGAGAGGGGAGACCAGAGAGAGGGGAGACGGGGGAGACAGGGAGACCAGAGAGAGAGGGGAGACCAGAGAGAGGGGAGACGGGGGAGACAGGGAGACCAGAGAGAGAGGGGAGACCAGAGAGAGGGGAGACGGGGTAGACAGGGAGACCAGAGAGAGAGGGGAGACCAGAGAGAGGGGAGACGGGGGAGACAGGGAGACCAGAGAGAGAGGGGAGACCAGAGAGAGGGGAGACGGGGGAGACAGGGAGACCAGAGAGAGAGGGGAGACCAGAGAGAGGGGAGACGGGGGAGACAGGGAGACCAGAGAGAGAGGGGAGACCAGAGAGAGGGGAGACGGGGGAGACAGGGAGACCAGAGAGAGAGGGGAGACCAGAGAGAGGGGAGACGGGGGAGACAGGGAGACCAGAGAGAGAGGGGAGACCAGAGAGAGGGGAGACGGGGGAGACAGGGAGACCAGAGAGAGAGGGGAGACCAGAGAGAGGGGAGACGGGGGAGACCAGAGAGAGGGGAGACGGAGGAGACCAGAGAGAGGGGAAACGGGGGAGACCAGAGAGAGGGGAAACGGGGGAGACCAGAGAGAGGGGAGACGGGGGAGACCAGAGAGAAGGGAGATGGGGGAGACCAGAGAGAGGGGAGACCAGAGAGAGGGGAGACGGGGGAGACCAGAGAGAGGGGAAACGGGGGAGACCAGAGAGAGGGGAGACGGGGGAGACCAGAGAGAAGGGAGATGGGGGAGACCAGAGAGAGGAGACGGGGGAGACCAGAGAGGGGGGAGACCAGAGAGAAGGGAGATGGGGGAGACCAGAGAGAAGGGAGACCAGAGAGGGGGGAGACCAGAGAGAGGGGAGACGGGGGAGACCAGAGAGAGGGGAGACCAGAGAGAGGGGAGACGGGGGAGACAGGGAGACCAGAGAGAGAGGGGAGACCAGAGAGAGGGGAGACGGGGGAGACAGGGAGACCAGAGAGAGAGGGGAGACCAGAGAGAGGGGAGACGGGGGAGACAGGGAGACCAGAGAGAGAGGGGAGACCAGAGAGAGGGGAGACGGGGGAGACAGGGAGACCAGAGAGAGAGGGGAGACCAGAGAGAGGGGAGACGGGGGAGACAGGGAGACCAGAGAGAGAGGGGAGACCAGAGAGAGGGGAGACGGGGGAGACAGGGAGACCAGAGAGAGAGGGGAGACCAGAGAGAGGGGAGACGGGGGAGACAGGGAGACCAGAGAGAGAGGGGAGACCAGAGAGAGGGGAGACGGGGGAGACAGGGAGACCAGAGAGAGAGGGGAGACCAGAGAGAGGGGAGACGGGGGAGACAGGGAGACCAGAGAGAGAGGGGAGACCAGAGAGAGGGGAGACGGGGGAGACAGGGAGACCAGAGAGAGAGGGGAGACCAGAGAGAGGGGAGACGGGGAAGACAGGGAGACCAGAGAGAGGGGAGACGGGGGAGACAGGGAGACCAGAGAGAGAGGGGAGACCAGAGAGAGGGGAGACGGGGGAGACAGGGAGACCAGAGAGAGAGGGGAGACCAGAGAGAGGGGAGACGGGGGAGACAGGGAGACCAGAGAGAGAGGGGAGACCAGAGAGAGGGGAGACGGGGGAGACAGGGAGACCAGAGAGAGAGGGGAGACCAGAGAGAGGGGAGACGGGGGAGACAGGGAGACCAGAGAGAGAGGGGAGACCAGAGAGAGGGGAGACGGGGGAGACAGGGAGACCAGAGAGAGAGAGGGGAGACCAGAGAGAGGGGAGACGGGGGAGACAGGGAGACCAGAGAGAGAGGGGAGACCAGAGAGAGGGGAGACGGGGGAGACAGGGAGACCAGAGAGAGAGGGGAGACCAGAGAGAGGGGAGACGGGGGAGACAGGGAGACCAGAGAGAGAGGGGAGACCAGAGAGAGGGGAGACGGGGGAGACAGGGAGACCAGAGAGAGAGGGGAGACCAGAGAGAGGGGAGACGGGGGAAACAGGGAGACCAGAGAGAGAGGGGAGACCAGAGAGAGGGGAGACGGGGGAGACAGGGAGACCAGAGAGAGAGGGGAGACCAGAGAGAGGGGAGACGGGGGAGACAGGGAGACCAGAGAGAGAGGGGAGACCAGAGAGAGGGGAGACGGAGGAGACCAGAGAGAGGGGAAACGGGGGAGACCAGAGAGAGGGGAGACGGGGGAGACAAGAGAGAAGGGAGATGGGGGAGACCAGAGAGGGGGGAGACCAGAGAGAAGGGAGATGGGGGAGACCAGAGAGAGGAGACGGGGGAGACCAGAGAGAGGGGAGACGGGGGAGACCAGAGAGAGGGGAGACGGGGGAGACCAGAGAGAGGGGAGACGGGGGAGACCAGAGAGAGGGGAGACGGGGGAGACCAGAGAGAGGGGAGACGGGGGAGACCAGAGAGAGGGGAGACGGGGGAGACCAGAGAGATGGGAGACCAGAGAGAGGGGAGACGGGGGAGACCAGAGAGAGGGGAGACGGGGGAGACCAGAGAGAGGGGAGACGGGGGAGACCAGAGAGAGGGGAAACGGGGGAGACCAGAGAGAGGGGAAACGGGGGAGACCAGAGAGAGGGGAAACAGGGGAAACCAGAGAGAGGGGAGACGGAGGAGATCAGAGAGAGGGGAAACGGGGGAGACCAGAGAGAGGGGAGACGGGGGAGACCAGAGAGAGGGGAGACGGGGGAGACCAGAGAGAAGGGAGAGACCAGAGAGAAGGGAGACGGGGAGACCAGAGAGAGGGGAGACGGGGGAGACCAGAGAGAGGGGAGACGGGGGAGACCAGAGAGAGGGGAGACGGGGGAGACCAGAGAGAGGGGAAACGGGGGAGACCAGAGAGAGGGGAGACGGAGGAGACCAGAGAGAGGGGAAACGGGGGAGACCAGAGAGAGGGGAAACGGGGGAAACCAGAGAGAGGGGAGACGGAGGAGACCAGAGAGAGGGGAAACGGGGGAGACCAGAGAGAGGGGAGACGGGGGAGACCAGAGAGAAGGGAGACGGGGGAGACCAGAGAGAAGGGAGACGGGGGAGACCAGAGAGAAGGGAGACGGGGGAGACCAGAGAGAGGGGAGACGGGTGAAACCAGAGAGAAGGGAGACCAGAGAGAGGGGAAACGGGGGAGACCAGAGAGAGGGGAGACGGGGGAGACCAGAGAGAGGGGAGACCAGAGAGAGGGGAGACCAGAGAGAGGGGAGACCAGAGAAAGGGGAGACAGGGGAGACCAGAGAGAGGGGAGACGGAGGAGACCAGAGAGAGGGGAGACGGGGGAGACCAGAGAGAGGGGAGACGGGGGAGACCAGAGAGAGGGGAGACAGGGGAGACCAGAGAGAAGGGAGACGGAGGAGACCAGAGACGGGGGAGACCAGAGAGAGGGGAGACGGGGGAGACCAGAGAGAGGGGAGACGGGGGAGACCAGAGAGAGGGGAGACGGGGGAGACCAGAGAGGGACAGGGGTGACTGACTGACCGGGGCAGTGGTGACTGACTGACCGGGGCAGGGGTGACTGACCGGGGCAGGGGTGGGTGACTGATTGGGGGGGGGTACCTCTGGTGTCACACATACTCCCATACACATTCTCCTATATACAGCAGCGGCAGCTTTTATTCTTACAAATCACCGGCTTTTACCTGGCATGTTCCTGGAATGCCACGCTGTTCACTTGGAGCATGCTGCGCTCCTTTTGCCTTCCCAGCCAGGCGCATGCCCGGCTGACGCGCGGTTGATGTGTTAATTGATAATGGTTCAGGATTTACTAGGCTGCAATGCTTCGCGTGTCCGCCAGATAGCATAAATTCATGAATTGTAATGCAGTATATATATATATATATATATATAAATATATATTTTCTGTATAACAACAACTCCTATAATTGTATTGTATTGTATGTCTATATAGCGCCATTAATGTACATAGCGCTTCACAGTAGTAATACTTGTGGTAATCGAATAAATAACAGATAATATGAATAACAGATCATGGGAATAAGTGCTTTAGACAAACATAACATTAAGGAAGAGGAGTCCCTGCCCCGAGGAGCTTACAATCTAATTGGTAGGGAGGAAGAACATACAGAGACAGGAGGAGGGAGTTCTGGTAAGTGCGTCTGCAGGGGGCCAAGCTTTATGTATCATGTGTTCAGAATATCCACAGTGCTATTCATATGCTTCTTTAAGCAAGTGTGTCTTAAGGTGGGTCTTAAAGGTGGATAGAGAGGGTGCTAGTCGGATACTGAGGGGAAGGGCATTCCAGAGGTGTGGGGCAGTCAGTGAAAAAGGTTTAAGGCGGGAGAGGGCTTTAGATAAAAAGGGGGTAGAAAGAAGACATCCTTGAGCAGAACGCAAGAGTCGGGATGGTGCATAGCGAGAAATTAGGGCTGAGATGTAAGGAGGGGCAGAAGAGTGTAAAGCTTTAAAAGTGAGGAGAAGAATGGAGTGTGAGATGCGGGATTTGATTGGAAGCCAGGAGGGGAGATGCTGAGACAGATCTAGGAAAGAGTAGAGTGATTCTGGCAGCAGCATTTAGGATAGATTGTAGGGGAGACAGGTGAGAGGCAGGAAGGCCGGACAGCAGGAGGTTACAGTAATCAAGACGGGAGAGAATGAGGGCCTGAGTCAGAGTTTTAGCAGTCGAGCAACAGAGGAAAGGGCGTATCTTTGTTATATTGCGGAGGAAAAAGCGACAAGTTTTAGAAATGTTTTGAATGTGAAGGGCGAATGTGAGAGAGGAGTCGAGTGTGACCCTTAGGCAGCGTGCTTGGGCTACTGGGTGGATGATCTTAGTTCCAACAGTAATGTGGAAGAAGGTAGTAGGGCCAGGTTTGGGAGGTAGTATGAGGAGCTCTGTTTTAGCCATGTTGAGTTTAAGGCGACGGAGGGCCATCCAGGATGATATAGCAGAGAGACATTCAGAAACTTTGGTCTGTATAGCAGGTGTAAGGTCAGGTGTTGAAAAGTATATTTGTGTGTCGTCAGCATAGAGGTGATATTAAACCCAAAAGATGTAATTAGGTCACCTAGAGAGAGTGTGTACAGAGAAAAGAGAAGAGGTCCCAGGACAGAGCCCTGGGGTACCCCCACAGAGAGATCAATAGAGGAGGAGGAGGTGTTAGCAGAAGAGACACTGAAAGTACGATGGGAGAAGTAGGATGAGATCCAGGATAGAGCTTTGTTCCGAATACCAAGAGTATGGAGAATGTGAAGGAGAAGAGGGTGGTCCACGGTGTCAAATGCTGCAGAGAGGTCGAGTAATATGAGCAGAGTGTAATGACCTCTGTCTTTGGCAGCATGGAGGTCATCAGTTATTTTAGTGAGGGCTGTTTCCGTGGAGTGAGCAGTGCGGAAGCCAGATTGTAGAGGGTCTAGGAGAGAATAGGTGTTGAGAAAATGGAGCAAGCGAGAGAATACAAGACGTTCAAGGAGTTTAGAGGCAAAAGGCAGGAGGGAGACAGGTCGATAGTTAGAAAGACAGGTAGGGTCAAGCTTGCTGTTTTTGAGTTATGGTATGACTGTTACATGTTTGAAGGAGGATGGAAAGGTTCCAGAGCAGAGGGAGGAGTTAAAAATGTGTGTGAGCGTAGGGATTATAGTAGGAGCAAGAGGTTTTAGGAGATGGGAGGGAATGGGGTGAAGAGGGCAAGTGGTAGAGGGAGAAATGGCGATCAACAGCGACACATCCTCCTCTGAGACAGTGGAAAAAGAGTCAAGGAAGGCAGGAGGAAAGTTAGGAAGAGGTTTAGGATGGGAAGAAGAAACAGAGGGGATGTTCTGACGTATGGATTCCACCTTTATCTTAAAATAGTCAGCAAAGTCATGAGCGGAAATGGAGGAAGGAGAGGCAGCTGAGGGTGGTTTGAGTAGAGTATCAAAGACAGAGAACAGTCGGCGTGGGTTAGACTTGTGCATGTTGATTAGTGCAGAAAAGTAGGCTTATTTAGCTTGCGAGAGGGCAGAGTTGAAACAGGATATCATAAATTTGTAGTGAAGGAAGTCT
The DNA here is from genome assembly GCF_040206685.1 of Ascaphus truei. NCBI lineage: Eukaryota > Metazoa > Chordata > Amphibia > Anura > Ascaphidae > Ascaphus > Ascaphus truei. The sequence continues at coordinate 39,656,792 of NC_134501.1, read as the reverse complement.
GCGAGAGTGTGAGACTTCCTCCACTCGTTCCTCTGAATGCCTCTGGAGTAACGCAGCATGCGTGTGGGGGAATTTAGCCAGGGTCTAGGGTTAGAAGGGCGAGTGCGGCAGAGAGAAAGTGGGGCATGTAGATCAAGAGAGGGAGGACAAGACAGAGTTGTAGTTCCTGACCAGGTTGTCGGGGTCTGTAGCAGAGCTGAGAGAGGAGAGGGAGGAGCGTAAAGTGGACTCAAAGTCAGGTAAGTGAATAGAGCTCAGGTTTCTGCAGAACCGGGGTGTAGATGGAGGGGGAGAAGGGGAGAAGCGAGATACAGAGAATGAGATGAGATGATGGTCAGAAAGAGGAAAAGGGGAAATGTAGAAATCGGAGAGAGAGAAGTTCTTAGTGAAAACCAGGTCTAAGTAGTGGCCATCCTTGTGGGTGCTGGCTGCAGTCCACTGTTGAAGGCCAAAAGAAGAGGTTAGAGAAAGAAAGTGGGAAGCCCAAGGGAGAGAGGGGTCATCAATGTGGCAATTGAAGTCCCCAAGGAGAAGAACAGGGGAGTCTGAGGAGAGGAAGAAAGAGAGCCAGGATTCAAAGTGAGAGAGAAAGGCAGAAGGGGGATGAGTAGAGGTAGGTGGGCGATAGATGACCGCCACATGAACAGGGAGAGGAGAGAAAATCTGGACAGTGTGAGCCTCAAAGGAGGGAAAAGCAAGAGATGGAGGAATAGGAAGGGTTCGGTAACGACAGAGAGAGGAGAGCAGGAGCCCCACGCCTCCACCCCTGCCATCAGTGCGCAGAGTGTGGGAGAAGGAAAGGCCACCGTAGGAGAGGGCAGCTTCCAGAGCAGAGTCAGACTGAGTGAGCCAGGTCTCAGTTATAGCAAAGAGAAGCAGGGAGTGAGAGAGAAAGAAGTCATGCACAGAGAGGAACTTGTTAGAGAGGGAGCGAGCATTCCAAAGGGCACAGGAGAAAGGGAGAGAGGAGGGAGGGTGGCAGGGGATGGGTATGAGGTTAGAGGGGTTGACACCAGAAGGAGTAGAGGTTGCAGTTGGCAGGCGAGGACGAGCGCATGTAGGAATAAGACAGGGACCAGGATTGGGAGAGATATCCCCAGAAGCAAGGAGGAGAAGCATGGATAGAAAGAGGATGTGTGAGGATGATTTGTAAGGGTGTTTTTTAGTGCAGGGGATATAGCTGTGTGGTGTCAGAGGACGCAGGTAAGAAAGGAGTTCATGTGAACTGAGAAGTGGTGAAGGAAGGAGAGATGGAGATATATGAATAGAGTTAGAGACATACTGAGGCTGGTGGAAGGAAGTGCATAATTTGAGAAGAAGTGAAGTCACAGCAAATATAAATGGTTAAGGCAGCGTCACAGCAGTAATGATGCAGTCTGGTATTGATGATATCCTCCTTTCCAGCGTAGTTCGAATGCAGAAATCAGGGCCAGATGGGGTGTCCACTTCTTCCTCACTTCTTTTGAACTTCCTTTTAAACTTCAGTTGTTCAGTAGTCATGCCACTTATAATGGGCCACTTCTTTTAAACTTCAGTTGTTCAATAGTCATGCCACTTATATTGGTCCACTTGGATATGGGCTGCAAGCAGACTAGCTGTTTTTACCTAGCATTGGATCACTTGCATATACTATATAATACACACAGCAAAGGCATCAATGATGATTTAGAGATAGTTTTTACCTAGCATTGGATCACTTGCATATACTATATAATACACACAGCAAAGGCTTCAATGATGATTTAGAGATGGTTTTTACCTAGCATTGGATCACTTGCATATACTATACTATAACCCCTAAGTACAGTACTGTACACATACAGTACTGTATATGCACATCAATGATACTATAGGCCGGCGGGGGCGAGATGTGTTTGCAGCAGAGAGAGATCTGCTGCTCTCTCTGCGCAAACATCGGCACATTAAAAATTATTTAAAATACATTTTTATTCATAGTGTACAGTAGAGGCAACGCTTATTTTAACATTTGCCTTAAACTAACCGGGGTACATGCAGGGTATGTGCTGGGTATGTTCTGGGCTAGTTTGAGGCACGTTTAAGGCATGTCTGCATTGACTAACGACCCATAGGATTAACACAGCAGGGATCCCTGGCATTCCAATTCAGTTTGAATGGGACTGCCAGGGACCCCCGCTATTAATCTGATAGGCCATTAATCAATGCAAAAATGCTGGGGCTAGTTTAAGGAAATGTATTCAGAATGTACCTGGGTGTACCTGGGTCTTTTGGGGTATTGCCACTGGTTTTTGTTAGAATAATCGCTGCCTCTACTGTAGATGTGCAGGGGGTCTCCGGAGCTGAACCGCGTTGGTTTCAGGTCCGGGGACCCCCTGCTTCCCGAGATACAGGCCCCTTTATGAGGTGCCGGTATCCCTCTGCATTTGAAGGTCCCGATCACGTGACCGCGGCATATAAACAAAGCAGAGGGATACCGGCACCCCCTAAAGGGGCCTGTATCTCGGGGAGCAGGGGGTCCCCAGACCTAAAACCAAAACGTTTCTGCTCCGGAGACCCTCTGCACATGTACAGTATAAATAAAACACATATATAAATAAACACTCGTTCCTTACCTTAGCGGCTATGTGCTATGGTAACGAAGCAGCATTTCTGTATTTTAATAATATTGTACAGTTAGCAGGGGGTTCCCTGAGCCAGAAATTAATGCTCAGGGGACCCCCTGCTCCTGCACAATATTATTAAAAATACAGAAATAATGCTTCATTACCATAGCTGATAGCCGCTAAGGCAATGAAGGGGTTAACCCACCGTGCCCACTTTATTGTGGGTAGCGGGGGTGGGTAAAGGGAGTATTTGGCCCTTGGTGTGAGTTTAGGACTTGCGGGGGGGTTGCGGGTGCACTTAACACCTTCACGGCCGTAGCAGTTAATACCGCTACGGTCATGAAGGGGCCTGTATCTCGGGGAGCAGGGGGTCCCCAGACATAAAACCAAAGCGGTTCAGCTCCGGAGACCCCCTGCACATCTACTGTACACTATGAATAAAAATGTATTTCAAATGTATTTATTTCTATTCATGTATTTATTTATTTAGATTTATTAATTAATTGTGCTGGCGGGACCCACCAGCAGGCCTCTAGAACCTGTTTAAAAAAGGCTGCTGGTACCTTGTAGGTCTGTCCAGGTGCCCCGCCAGCCCACCGGGGACTCGCGTGGGGCTGCGTTATGAACCCTGTTTGTAAAAGGATAAATCTTTTGTTTATGGGGGGGCACAGGGGGTGGGTAATGTATTTAATAAATAGAATGATGTTTATTGTGGGTCACTGTGTTGTTTTTATTGTGGGTAATGGGGGTGGGGGGGGTTTTCCCCCACGGTATGTGGGTAGGCCTCCCCCCACGGTATGTGGGTAGGCCTCCCTTGTGGGTACTGGGTGAGGGTGGTTAGGCCTCACGGGGGGGGGGTTAGTGTGGGAGGGTATGTAGGCATCCCGATTGGTGGGTGAGGGTGGGTTAACCCCTTAATGACTGTAGCGGTTAATAATAATCTTCTTTGTCACTTTCAGAAGGCAGCTTTGCACGCTTTTTAGGGGTGACCATTTTTTTAAAAGAGGCCCATGGTGTAATGCCTTCCTTCTTTCTTTCTCCATCAGAAGTGGCCCCTTCACCTTCTGTTTCAACAGTCTGTGCTGTGTCTCCCATTACATTTTCTGTAGGAGAGGTCTCTATAGACTCATCAGGAGAAGAGGGCGAACTGTCTCCTCCATCTACCTCTGCAGGATCACGAGACTCCAATGAGACAGGTACTTGTTCTGTCACATACTCTGCCTTTGTCTCTTCTTCCTTCTTTCCTTTATGCTTCTTGCCTGAAAGCTTCTTTAAACCAGATCCAGTGAAAAGCTTCCTTAGAGGGCTACCTTGAAGCTTAGCCTTCTCTTGTGAAGACAGTAACTCCGCTTCAGTGGTGATGGCTTCTGGACCTTTCTCCATCAGCGTATTTTTAGTGTTGGTTTTCACCTCATTTATCTTTATAACTTCAATTTGGTTGGGGGTCTTATCAACCCTAAGTGCACCCCATGATGCCGCTCTATTACCGTCGGCAGACTCGTAGGCTTGGGCCTTTCTTTCTTGTCCCTTTAATTTACTCCGTTGGGAGTGTTGCTGGATAACCTGTGATGTCTATCTCATCTTATTTTCCAACTGAGCGGTGTCCAACATAGCCACATGCTTAGTCTTTAGGGCCTCGAGTATCTCATCCAGGTCACGCTTTTGTTTTTCCGCCAACTTGCGGCCAGCACGCTCAGACTCCAGGTCCTTCCTCAGGTCTTGAAGCTGTCCTTCTGCATATCTTTTTTCACTCAGTGCCGCTGCCAGTTCATCCTCTTTGGCGTTGAGTCACAACTCCACATCTCTTAGCAGGTTCAGCACAAGGCTTAAATCTGTTTCTTTTCCTCTATTTCTGACCTGCAATTACCTGTGCTCCTCCCAGACCTTGTCCAGTTCCAGCTGCAGTCGGTCCCTCTCATTAGCCATGTCGTCCAGCAGCCTGTGGGTATCAGCCATCTCGATTTCATAGCGCAATGTCAGGCAAGCCACCTGACGGACGGTCACCTCCTCCCTCTCGGCGAGTTGTATTTTGCGCTCAGCAATCTGCGTCTGCAGCTCTTCAATTTGATCCTGCAAATCCCCTCTCAGGGCCTTCACCTCTTCCTGGTGCTTGCTCTGGGCTTGCGTCAGCGCCGCCTTCATCTTTTGGAGCTCTGTAGTTTTTGTCGACAGTATCGCCGTTGCTTCTGTTTTACAGGCTTCTTTCTCCTTGGCATACTGACTCATGGAGATGGAGTTGCCTCTCTGCTTCTCCAGCTCTTGCTCCAGTCTCTGGACCTTTTCGCGCTCCCTCTCACACAGAATCACCTGGCTTTCAAGCTCCGCCCCCAGCGATGCTCTTGTGGCGTACAGCGTGGCCCTCAGCTCCTCATGTTGTTCTGTGGGGACATACTGGGTACTCAGCCGTTCCTGTAGCACTTGCTGCTTCTCCTTGGCCGCTTGCAGACTTGCATGTAGCTCTTGCAGCTGGCTCTGCCATAGGTGCGCTGCTTGTGTGTGCTGCTCCAGGGAGACACGTTGCATCCTCTCTGCATTCTGCAGTGCTTCCTGCACCTCTAATTTTTCTTGCGCCAATTGCGTCTTCACTTTCTGCGCTTGGTGAAGCTTCTCAGTCCCATCACTGACCTGACCGGTCAGGTTTAAAACCTCTTCTTTCAGGTTTATATTCTCCATTTTCACAGTCTCTATATCCCTTAGGACCGTCTCATTGGGACATCTGATAGCACAGTCAGGACTTGTTCTCTCTGATTCCATGTTAGCAATTGCGGTGTTGGCTTTATTCAAGCTTGTCATCAGCTCCTCCAACTCACTCCGCAAGAGTTGCTCTGTTTTCTTTAAAGCCGCATACTCTTGTATAGCTGGGAGTATACACCTCTGTACCTCTGCATTAGCTTCTCGCTCCCTATTCAATTGTTTCTGCAAGACATCATAATCACGCTGGGCTGTTTGGAGTGCAGAAATTAAGGCCTCTTTTCCCTGGATCAAGGATTCAGCTTCACTTTGCTCCTCCTTTTCCTTTGCCACCGTTCCTGTGACAATTCTGCCCATCACTCCGGTCTGCAGCACATCTCGGTGGCTTGCTGACGCCTGTTGTCCTGATATCGCAGGCTCAAGTGGTTCGGTCACTTCCTCTGTGACTTGAGAAATATTTTTATTTTTCTTCTTTCTCTTTGTTTTATTAGCTCCAGAGACATCAGTGGTACTGGGCACACACACACTGGACACTTTTGCAGCTTCCATCTGCGGGTTCGTCTCTCTTCTCGGGGCCACATATGCGTCGTCATCATAATCATCGTATGGCCTGAAGGGACACTGTTTTGTATGGTTATGTACATTGCAAAACTGACAAATGACGGCGGCCATTTTAAAACCCTGTTTTTTTATTTTTTTCACACCCGACGAGGCAGACTTTGCACAACACACGTAAGCTGTAGGTGCTTTACAATCTATGAACCTTCTGGGTTCTTCTTAGGGCAACTTCTTGGCAAAAATCCATTTTCACTTTCTTTTTTACCAGACAGGGCAAACTTTATCTCACAGCACTTGCTAGCTGCAAATTCCACGCTTCAGCAAAAATCATTTTTTTTTCCCGCTTGAGTTCAGTGTCTCAACACATCTTCATCTACTGACCCCCAGAGGCGTAACATTCCCCTTCTGATACCACCTGTGGCAGGACGGCCTCGCTGCGGGGTCAGTAAGACGCTTGACACGATGGGAAACTTTAAACACTAGTGGTTTATTAGCCACAACCAAAATAAGTACGGGTGCACTGTCCCTTTAAGAAACTACTTTCTTGCAAATTAAAGCCTAGTCCCATTAGGGACACTAACTCACTTCTTGAGCCCTTACGAACAGGACAGCCAGCTAATCTGGTCATGCCCAAAACATGCTACTCAAACGATAACCAATAAGCATAATAAGAATAAAGTCTTATCTGTTTCAGCTCCAAACAGCAAACAGGAACACGGTTCCGGGGAGCAGGCTGTGTCCAGCCTCAAAGCAATGTTTATCTTTATCCTGGGTTGGGGTCCCAGCAGCAAAGCTCCTCGCAGGACTGGGGGCCAGAGCAGCAGCAGCTGCTACGGCTTCCAAGCCAGGAGAGTTCTCTCCACCTTCCTGTGGAAAAACAAGCTCCCTGTGTGTGTGTCACTTCCTGCTTTTAAACCTGCAGTCTCTCAGGCCTCCTGCTTAATTAGGCTGCAGGTGTGCTTCCTTCTGTCTGAGGAGATTAACACTCTGTGAACTGGCTGCAGCGTCTCTCCATTCACTATTCCAGCCTACTGAGTCAGTGACCCTGTCACTATATATATATATATATATATATATATATATATATATATATATATATATATATATATATATATATATATATATATATATATATATATATATATATATATATATATATATATATATATATATATATATACCATAATACTGAGTTAAGTTATGGTGAGTAAAAAAAGTGACAAAAACCCTCCACAGGAAAGCAAATATGAAAATACAACTGTATGCTCATCTGCATGTCTTAGGCAGGTCTGCAACCCCGCCTTTCCCCATTATCACCCAGCATACAGCACTTCCACTGCAGCAAGGGATTCTGGGAAATGACATGCAAATGAGCACACAGTGTCACTTTTTGCCTCAAAAACCATTTTTAACATTGTTGGCTTGGCATTATTTGATCAAAGGATGTATACCAAAAGTCTCCTTTTTTCTTATAGGTATTTACACTATATATATATATATATATATATATATATATATATATATATATATATAAATATATATATTCCCCATTGATTGCTATCCCTATGGGAGAAGCGCAGGGATTCACTTTCTGTTTTGCACATTGTATGGCCATTTCCTTCACTAGCTGCATGCTCTTTACATGGAGAAGCGCAGTGATTATATTTGTTTTACATTATTTGTTGGGCCGATTTTAATCCTTTGCAGCACGCTCCTAGAGGGCAACACTACTATGGTGTAATTGAATATATATATATAGGGATTGTTATTATATATATACTGTGTATATATATATATATATATATATATATATATATATATATATATACACTGTATATATTTATTTATATTCATGTATTTATTTATTTAGATTTATTTATTAATTGTGGGGCTGCTGTGCGTGAATTTTTTTTATTGTGGGTAGCGGGGGTGGGTGAAGGGGGTGTTTGGCCCTTGGTGTGAGTTTAGGACTTGCGGGGGGGTTGCGGGTGCACTTAACCCCTTCACGACCGTAGCAGTTAATACCGCTACGGTCGTGAAGGGGTTAAGTGCACCCGCTACCCCCCGCAAGCCCTAAACAACCACCGTTGGGGCTAATACCCCCTTCACCCACCCCCACTACTACAATAAAAAAAATTCACACACAGCAGCAGCACAATTAATAAATAAATCTAAATAAATAAATAAATACATGAATTGAAATAAATACATTTAAAATACATTTTTATTCATAGTGTAGATGTACAGGGGGTCTCCGGAGCTGAACCGCTGTGGTTTTAGGTCCGGGGACCCCCTTCTCCCCGAGATACAGGCCCCTTTTAGGGGGTGCCGGTATCCCTCTGCTTGGTTTACAGGCCGCCGTCACGTGATCGGGACCTTTAAATGCAGAGGGATACCGGCACCTCATAAAGTGGGCTGTATCTCGGGGAGCAGGTGGTCCCCGGACCTGAAACCAACGCGGTTCAGTTCCGGAGACCCCCTGCACATCTACACTATGAATAAAAATGTATTTTAAATGTATTTATTTATATTCATTTATTTATTTAGATTTATTTATTTATTTTTTGTGCTGCTGCTGTGTGTGAATTTTTGTTGTTGTGGGTAGTGGGTAGTGGGTGTGGGTGTGGTTATTTACACGGGATCCCCCTCCCCCTCCTCACATTTACATACAGTACACTGCACTCACAGAAACACAGGCAAGAAGATTTAACCGACACAATAGGGGGAGGGGGGCTTACACAGATTAGTCAAAGCAAGGAAGTTTAGCAGACACAATAGGGGGAGGGTTTTTTACATAGATTACAGTCAAGGCAGGGAGGTTTAACACACACAATAGGGGGAGGGTTTTTTAAATAGATTAGTCAAGGCAGGGCAGTTTAACACACACAATAGGGGGAGGAGGTCTTACACAGGTTACAGTCAAGGCAGGGAGGTTTAACACACACATTAAAAATATGTATTTAATGTATTTATTGTTTATTCTGCCTTAACCCTTCATTGCCTTAGCAGCTATCAGCTATGGTAATGAAGCAGCATTTCTGTATTTTTAATAATATTGTGCAGGAGCAGGGGGTCCCCTGAGCATTAATTTCTGGCTCAGGGTACCCCCTGCTCACTGTATAATATTATTAAAAATACAGAAATGCTGCTTCATTACCATAGCACGTAGCCGCAAAGGTAAAGAACGATTCTTTATTGATGTGTGTGTTTTATTCATACTGTAGATGTGCAGAGGGTCTCCGGAGCAGAAACGTTTTTGTTTTAGGTCCGGGGACCCCCTTCTCCCCGAGATACAGGCCCCTTTAGGGGGTGCCGGTATCCCTCTGCTTGGTTTACATGTAGAGTGATACCGGCACCTCATAAAAGGGGCTGTATCTCGGGGAGCAGGGGGTCCCCAGACCTGAAACAAACGCGGTCAGCTCCGGAGACCCCCTGCACATCTACACTATGAATAAAAATGTATTTTAAATATATTTATATATATTCATGTATTTATTTATTTATTTAGATTTATTTATTTCTTTTATAGGCGGCTGCTGTGTGAGTTTTTTTATTGTGGGTAGCGGGGGTGGGTGAAGGGGGTATTAGCCCCATGGTGGTTGTTTAGGGCTTGCGGGGTGGTAGCGGTAGGGGTTAACCCCTTCATGACCGTAGCGGTATTAACTGCTACGGTCGTGAAGGGGTTAAGTGCACCCGCAACCCCCCCGCAAGTCCTAAACTCACACCAAGGGCCAAATACCCCCTTCCCCCACCCCCGCTACCCACAATAAAGCGGTCACGGTGGGTTAACCCCTTCATTGCCTTAGCGGCTATCTGCTATGGTAATGAAGCAGCATTTTTGTATTTTTAATAATATTGTGCAGGAACACCCTGCTCACTGTACAATATTATTAAAATACAGAAATGCTGCTTCATTACCATAGCACATAGCCGCTAAGGTAAGGAACGAGTGTTTATTTATATATGTGTTTTATTTATATTGTAAGTGCAGACGTTTCTTAAAGCAAGTGAAATCAATAGACTGTGTTTTGGCTCATATAGTTGCTCTACTCACAGGACTCTAGAGTTTATAAAGGCAGCTGGCAAATTGGGTTGCCACCCATGCAGGTAACTGAAAACCGGACCCCCTATCGAATTCTCCGTCAGCAAGGTTAGCATATATAATGAGAGAGAAAGCTACATAGTGCGATCAAATTGAAAAACGTTATGTAATATAAAAGGGTAAAAAGGAGTGGACCAATTTTGGGCTTGGAGGCGACCCATAGCAAACCAACCCTGCAGCCGTGACGTCACACATCCAGACGGGCGCACAGAGGGAAGCTCCGATTCGGGACACAGAGCTGTGGAAGCCAGCCAAAAACCTAAGGGAGGCGGTGAGCTGTTCAGGATACCTCCAATTCACCTTGTGTGATACACGCTTATTTTATATTGGCACATTGTAAGTGCGCATTTTTTACCCTTTTATATTACATTAAGTTTTTCCATTTGATAGCTCTATGTAGCTTTCTCTCTCATTATATATGCTAACCTTGCTGACGGAGAATTCGATAGGGGGTCCGGTTTACAGTTACCTGCATGGGTGGCAACCCAATTTGCCAGCTGCCTTTATAAACTCTAGAGTCCTGTGAGTAGAGCAACTATATGAGCCAAAACACAGTCTATTGATTTCACTTGCTTTAAGAAACGTCTGCACTTACATTTGTGTATGTTTTGAGAAATTGCTTAACCATTGGAACCCGTGAAACAAGTCCCACCAGAGAGGTTTCTGAGCTGGGTGTTTGGATAATTTATTAATTTTCATCACTGAAACACTTATTATTATTATTATTTTCACCTTATTATAAAGTTGTTAGCACCTTTCATCACTTCTTTTCACATAATTTTATTTATATTGTACATGTGCAGAGGGTCTCCGGAGCAGAAACGTTTTGTTTTAGGTCCGGGGACCCCCTGCTTCCCGAGATACTGGCCCCTTTAGGGGGTGCCGGCATCCCTCTGCTTTGTTTACAGGCCGCGATCACGTGATCGGGACCTTTAAATGCAGAGGGATACCGGCACCTCATAAAGAGGGCTGTATCTCGGGAAGCAGGGGGTCCCCGGACCTGAAACCAACGCGGTTAAGCTCCGGAGACCCCCTGCACATCTACACTATGAATAAAAATGTATTTTAAATAATTTTTAATGTGCCGATGTTTGCGCAGAGAGAGCAGCGGATCTCTCTCTGATGCAAACACATCTCGCCAGGGGACGACCTATAGTATCATTGATGTGCATATACAGTACTGTATGTGTATGTTAGGGGTTATAGGGGTTGTTGTTATACAGTATATACTGTATATATACAGTATATACTGCATTACAATTCATGAATTTCTCGGCTTCAAAGACAACAGCTCGCAAACGCCCCCATGCGTTTTTACACGGCATTGCAGTATTGCAGCCAGCGGGAATAAAATGCTTAAATCATGGGCGCGATATAATGCAATACACCCCGGGAGAAAACGATACAAAACCGCACATCACCGGGATACTCCGAAATTCGCGGAGCTAGCCAAGTAAGAATAAAGTTGGTCGGTACTGTATATACACACCCACACACACCCATATACACACACACACACACCCATATAGACACACACACACACTCCCACATATATACACACACTCCCACATATATACACACACTCCCACATATATACACACACTCCCACATATATACACACACTCCCACATATATACACACACTCCCACATATATACACACACTCCCACATATATACACACACTCCCACATATATACACACACTCCCACATATATACACACACTCCCACAAATATCCACCCCACCCATATCTACACACACCCACCCATATCTACACACACCCACCCATATCTACACCCACCCACCCATATCTACACACACACACCCATATACACACACACACACACACACACACACATATATACACCTATATATACACACACACTCTCCCATATACACACACACATTCTCCCATGCCCACACACACACTCTCTCTCTACACACCTTTTGGAAAGGCCGCGACCAGCACCACCACGCTCCCCCCCCCCCCCCATCTCCTGCTCCGCGGGGACATGAGGGGGCATCCTCGCTCCCATCACCCGGCGCGCTCTCTGACGTGGGACCGGGGGGAAGCAGGGACATGAGGGGGCATCCCCGCTCCCATCACCCGCCACGCTCTCTGATGCGGGACCGGGGGGAAGTGGGGGGGGGGAAGCGGGGACATGAGGGGGCATCCCCCGCTCCCATCACCCGCCGTGCTCTCTGATGCGGGACTGGGGGGAAGCGGGGGTGGGGGGAAGCGGGGACATGAGGGGGCATCCCCCGCTCCCATCACCCGCCGCGCTCTCTGACACGGGACCGGAGGGAAGCAGGGGGGGGAAGCGGGGACATGAGGGGGCATCCCCCGCTCCCATCACCCGCCGCGCTCATTGACACGGGACCGGGGGAAGCGGGGACATGAGGGGGCATCCACCGCTCCCATCACCCGCCGCGCTCTCTGACACGGTACCGGGGGGAAGCGGGGGGGAAGCAGGGACATGAGGGGGCATCCCCCGCTCCCATCACCCGCCGCGCTCTCTGACACGGGACCGGGGGGAAGCGGGGGGGAAGCAGGGACATGAGGGGGCATTCCCGCTCCCATCACCCGGCGCGCTCTCTGACATGGGACCGGGGGGAAGCGGGGGGGGGGAAGCGGGGACATGAGGGGGCATCCCCGCTCCCATCACCCGCCGTGCTCTCTGACACAGGACCGGGGGGAAGCGGGGGAACAGGGACATGAGGGGGCATCCCCACTACCATCACCATAACTGCGGGCAGCAGGACCGCCGGGGAGGGGAGGGAGGTGGGGGAAGGCACAGATAATACTTACTGTGTCCTCCATCCTCCATGGGAAAAGAATGATATAAGAGTGATATATATATACAGTGTTCGACAATGCTATACATTTACACGCCCGGGGCGAGTGGATTTAACCTCTGGGTGAGTAAATATTGGCACAAGCATCACACGTGTTTGTTTTTTTTAATTTCCCTGCTCGTGCTGAAATTTTCCCTGCTCGCGCTAAAAAAAACAAAACAAAACCCTCCCCCTACCTGACAGCTGATTGGCGCACACTCCCAGGCTTTGTGGGTGCGCGGCCAGGCTCTATATGAGCCCGCCCCCAACAAGCAGCCATTCTTTCTGCCTGGAGCTCTGTTGGAGGGTAAGTACTCTCCAATCTCTCCATGCTGCAGCCCCTCTACTCCTTCCCTGCAATCCCCCTTGTCCCCTACTCCCCACCGCGGCCCTCTGCCTTTGCATTTGCTCTCCTGTCCCCTGCTCCTGTCCCCTGCTCCTGTCCCCTTCTCGTGCTCCTTTCCCCTTCCCCTCCTCCTGTCCCCTTCCCCTGCTCTTGTCCCCTTCCCCTGCTCCTGTCCCCTTCTCCTGCTCCTGTCCCCTTCCCCTGCTCCTATCCCCTTCCCCTGCTCCTGTCCCGTTCCCCTGTCCCCTTCCCACGATCCACCGATCGCTGCCCATGGCGGGAGGTCCCCACTGCTGCAGCCCGGTTCGCGTACGCGGGGGGCCCTCGCCACGTGCCTCCCTCCCACCCATCTCCCAAAAACGTAAAATATGCCCGCCAGCTAGCTTCATGATGGCGCAGCCGCCGCATGAGGTGGGGGGGAGGGGGATGTCAGCCTGCCCCCCTCCCCACGAGCTTCATGCCGCCGCGGGCTGGGGGGAAGAAGCAGCCTGCAAAGCTGCTTGGTCGTGCACTGCGGAACATGCTGGCAAGGGGAGCAGGGCAGTGGCGGCCATGGTGGGGCTGTCTGTCCCCTGGGGCACCCGCTGGGGGACACCTCGCCACGTGAATCCCACCCACCCTGCCTCCCCAAAGCTTCCACTACGCCCGAGTGAGGTATGGGGGGGAGGGAATGCCGGCCTGCGCGCCCAATAGCTTCATGCACCCGCGGGGGGGGGGGGGTGTAAGGTCCTTGGTGGGAAATGCAGGCCCAAGGAATAAAAAATTAAAAGGCAGGTTATAATTAAAAATATAAAGAGGGTCTTTTGGTGGCATCGCTGGGTAAGGTAGAGGGGGGGGGTGGGAGGTCCAAAGGGGTGGGACACTGTTAAATAAAACATTGTTTGGTTGATTGTAACAATTTTTTATGCTGTCTACAGTTATTCCTAATGTATTTGTCCCCATTCTACACTCAGTCACCCACTCAGTCACCCAGTCACTCACCCTGTCACTCACTCACCCTGTCACTCACCCAGTCAGTCACTCAGTCAGTCACCCACTCACTCACCCTGTCACTCAGTCACCCATTCACTCACCCAGTCAGTCACCCACTCACTCACCCAGTCAGTCACCCACCCAGTCAGTCACCCACTCACTCACTCACTCACTCACTCACCCTGTCAGTCAGTCAGTCACCCACTCATCCAGTCAGTCGCTCACCCACCCAGTCACTCACCCACTCACTCACCAAGTCACCCACTCACTCAGTCAGTCAGTCAGTCAGTCAGTAACCCAGTCAGTCACTCACCCAGTCAGTCACTCACCCAGTCACTCACCAAGTCAGTCAGTCAGTAACCCAGTCACTCACTCACCCTGTTACTCACCCAGTCAGTCACCCACTCACCCAGTCACCCACCAAGTCACTCACCCACCCAGTCAGTCAGTCAGTAACCCAGTCACTCACCCTGTCAGTCACACCCAGTCAGTCAGTCACCCACTCACCCAGTCAGTCAGTCACCCACTCACCCAGTCAGTCACTCACCCAGTCAGTCACTCACCCAGTCAGTCACTCACCCAATCAGTCACCCACTCACCCAGTCACCCACCAAGTCACTCACCCACCCAGTCAGTCAGTCAGTAACCCAGTCACTCACCCTGTCAGTCACACCCAGTCAGTCAGTCACCCACTCACCCAGTCAGTCAGTCACCCACTCACCCAGTCAGTCACTCACCCAGTCAGTCACTCACCCAGTCAGTCACTCACCCAGTCAGTCAGTAACCCAGTCAGTCACTCACCCAGTCAATCACTCACCCAGTCAGTCAGTCACCCACCCAGTCAGTCATCCAGTCACTAACCCAGTCACCCAGTCAGTCAGTCACTCACCCAGTCAGTCACTCAGTCAGTCACTCAGTCAGTCACTCAGTCAGCCAGTCACTCACCCAGTCACTCACCCAGTCACTCACCCAGTCACTCACCCAGTCACTCACCCAGTCACTCACTCAGTCACTCACCCAGTCAGTCAGTCACCCTCTCTCTCTTGCCCCTTCTCTCTCTCGCCACCTCTCTCTCTCGCCCCCTCTCTCTCTCACCCCCTCTCTCTCTCGCCCCCTCTCTCTCTCGCCCCCTCTCCTCTCTCTCTCTCGCCCCCTCTCTCTCTCCCTCTCTCTCTCCCTCTCTCTCTCCCCCTCTCTCGCCCTCTCTCTCTCCCCCCCTCTGTTGCCCCCGCTCTCTCGCCCCCTCTCTCTCTCTCTCTCTCTCTCTCTCGCCCCCTCTCTCTCTCGCCCCCTCTCTCTCTCCCCATCTCTCTCTCTCGCCCCCTCTCTCTCTCTCGCCCCCTCTCTCTCACCCCCTCTCTCTCTCGCCCCCTCTCTCTCTCTCGCCCCCTCTCTCTCTCTCACCCCCCCTCTCTCTCTCTCTCGCTCCCTCTCTCTCTCTCGCCCCCTCTCTCTCTCTCGTCCCCTCTCTCTCGCCCCCTCCCTCTCTCTCTCGCCCCCTCTCTCTCTCGCCCCCAACGAATTTTGTTCTGACTAGGAATTTATTAAATGTATTTTATTAATATATTTTATTTTAAAGTGGGGTTGGGGGCGGGTCTAGGGTTGGGGGCGGGACTAGGGGCGGGGTTGGGGGTGGGACTAGGTGGCAAGTAGATTTTTTGGTTGGGCGAGTAGATTTTTGGGTGATTTGTCTAACACTATATATATATATATATATATATATATATCATGTTTTAAATTTTTAAATGCATGCTTTGCTTCATTTTTTATTCCTTCTATTTGTTTGCTCTAAAGTTCTCTGTATATACCTTATAGATGGTCATACCAATGTCATGTAATGTACTGTATACAGTACATGTGGTGGAATAGGCCGACTTAATGCACTATTGCTCGTCTTCTCTTAGACCCTTAGTCAATATGCTGTGAAGGCGTCTTCCTCTTGCGTGGCAACGTTTCAGCTCCATTCCTAATGGAACTGAGGTCTTCCCATACAATGGAAAGACACTTTGTATGGGTCCTTGGGCTTACTATATGCTGACTGTGCAGTATTAATCCTTTTGATGCATTGGTTTGGTTCCATTCTTCCAGGGAAACCTTTCCATTGTACTTTCAAGACGCT
Organism: Ascaphus truei; assembly: GCF_040206685.1. Classification (NCBI taxonomy): domain Eukaryota; kingdom Metazoa; phylum Chordata; class Amphibia; order Anura; family Ascaphidae; genus Ascaphus; species Ascaphus truei. Next base: position 39,640,588 of record NC_134501.1, on the reverse strand, counting down.
TCTACTGGTAATTGTTATTTCAAGTCATTACTCTTTTGTGAGGCTATCAATGAGATGCACTTTGTCTTCTGTGTCCTTTATGTAATTGAGGTGAGAGTCCAGTGCTATTTAGTTCTGGTTCATTTGCATAATCCAAGATGTACATATGTAAAGCATCACTTTAATGGTTGAACAATTTTTAATATGGCATAGAAAGTTACAGGCTGTGAAGATTTGCTCTTCAAAATTAACACAGTACTATTCTAAATAAGAGCCTTCTGCTTGATAGAAAAAATAAACGGTTCTATTTTAGGGAAGCAACCTTGAACCCATATCAAATATATTAAACACTATAAAGATGTAGGGTCAATTTATGTCTTATTCTGGGTGATATAACAGAAAAATAGTTGACTTATTACTTAAAATAAGATGACATGAGTTTTTCAAAAGCATCAAATAAAAAGTCCAGGAGAAAATGTATCCCAAGAACAAAATCTGTGAAATAAGGTGACACAATAGGAGGATATACTGTAATAGGAATAGGAGACAACTCCTTTTCATGTATTGATCGCTTCGTTGTTGAGACAGCATACAGTATAAAGAATTGAAGGACAAGGTACAATGTCTGTTAATGCACACATTATCCTAGATTTAGACCTGCTTAGGTAAACTAGACCTCTCCCAAGATGGTTTTATACAATACTAGGACAATGCTATGTTTTATACTGGGTTGTGGGGTGAGCCAGTAAACCTAGTAATAGGACAAAAGTTTCATAACACGGAATGAAACACGGGAAAAACTCCATTTGAAACATCATCAATTTGTGTATTTTGTCATCAAATTGTCTTAGTATTGTCAAACTTCAGTTAAAAACGGTAACATTTGGTCAATTTAATTCTCAAAACTATGCTGTGCTATTATATGAGCCTATAAATAAGCCGAGTTTTCGCTCACAGTCAAGGCTCCGGCAACAAAGTTGTTGTAAGGGTTCCTGTCCAGGCTTTGGCTGGAACCCGCCCTTACCTGGCTGTTGTGGAAATTTTGGTTACTGGCAGAGAGCTATATTGGCTGCACCTGTTCAAGGGCTTAAATAGCAGCCAGAGACTCCCAGCCCCTGCCTGAGCATTGCATACTGTATGTTTCCCTTTGTTTCTGGCCACCCTGGGCTCTAGTCCCTGAGCCTTCCTAGTTCCTGAGCAATCTGTGTGGCATGCCAGTCCCTGTGGCTTTGTAAAGGGGCCTAAGGCTGCACTCCACAAATAAGATAAGACATACAGTTTACCGGTGCTGCTGGTTCAAGGAAGTACCTGCCAGGCAAATTCCAAAGTATACTCAGGAAAACAGGATCCAGCGCTCCACGGATTTCTAAATAAAGTAAATTTATTGTGCCACACAATGTTTCGACCAATAGGTCTTTCTCGTGCCTAGTCACTTGAGAAAGACCTATTGGTCGAAACGTTGTGTGGCACAATAAATGTACTTTATTTAGAAATCTGTGGAGTGCTGGATCCTTTTTTCCTGAGTCCCTGTGGCTTCCTTGTTCCAGAGGCAAGCCTGTTGCTGTGGCTTGCCTATCCCTGTTTCATTTGGAAACCCTGTTGCTGACCCCAACCTCGCTGCCTTCCACCTGCCCTGACCTTTTGCCTGTCACCTGGATTCGGCACCACTCCTCCCTGCCCTGACGCTTTGCCTGCTTACTGACCATGGATACTCTAACAGGACTCTGTCCCTGGGCTCTGGTCGGTAAATTGGCATTATGATGGGGAGGAAAGGCTTAATACCTGATTTGCTATGCATTACTGTTGTTGCCCTGTCCCCGCCATTTTGATTCCCCATTTGCAGGCCTTTCCCTGTCTCGAGGGTAAATGACAAGATGCATTGCTTGCCATACCCTCTAACTGACACATGATGGCACATCTTAAATGTAAGGCAGGAGGTATTTTTTTGTAATTCCAAGCAGGAATTATTTGGACATCCAGCTGTGATATGGGTGAATGAGCTGGGGCTATTTTTATGACCAAGCCTCAAAGGGCTGTAGTTTTTTTTATGACGGAGCCGCAAAAGAATCTCACAGATTTAGAGTCCCCCTTTCTAAAAGAGTGTCAATTATGAAAAGACCCAGAGACCCATAATGTATACAATACTGGCATACTGATGCACAGCAGATGTCAGGCTAGTGACACCTTTGAGTCATAAACCAGACACAGTGGCACCAAGTTATGGGTGTAGCCCAGGTATGCTAAGTGGCATGGGCGTCAACCTTACCCATGCATCCTGCACCAGACAGCCCTTTTGACCGGTCTTATGAACTGTGGGTAACTTGGCTATTCGTGGGTTTTTTGTTCCCACGAGGGGATTGGATCCACATGTTAAAGATAGCTTTGGGCAGTCTATAATTGTGGCTCCCCAAGTATCCCCAGGGGGATTCCTGAATTTTAATCCATGATGTAAAGATGCAAGACTTTTTTCCAGCACAGCAGCAACCAGTACAGGAGTGAAGGGGTTAATAACCACATACCCACAGGACTTTTAAAACCAAGGCTGTATTTCTTGCGCTTGCAAGCAGAGGACATTTCTTTTGTTTCAAAGGACAATTGCTTTCATTCCCTTATTCCAGTAAGTGTTGTTTTCAAGTGTATTCTGCAGATGTCGTGTGTTTGTCTATTAAGGAAATAAATCACAATTTATTTTGCAACTTGTTATGTTCAATCAAGTACCCAGAAATATAAATCTGTTGATAAAAGTTGGTGTCATTGTGACAGGCATCCCTACCTCAGCCCTGTGGGTTAGCTTCCTGATTGGAGACGAGCACTGTCACAGTTGTCCAGAAATTAGGCTATTGTCTGTGACAGCGATTAGGCACTGTGTTGAAGTGAAAAAATTATATAAATACTGAATATCACTTCAACTTTCACATTATTGCGACCTGAAAAGAAATCCGGTAAATATAATATCACAAACCACAAAACACTTCCACGTAACAATCTCATTCGATACAAACCGAAAGGTGAAAAACAAAAAAAACACACAAAACGTAAATTCTGAAGAAGGCCGTGATGTATAAACAGTAATACTGACATCGCGGGTACGTGGAAAAACGATCAAAAACCTACTGCTCAGTGAATAATTATCCCTGCCACCTGGAAATCAAAGTAAATCTACAGGTTGTTGTTTACAGTTTGTGACGTGGAAAAAAAAGTGCGCTTCAAATAAAGGAGTGTCCTAATCAACAACTTATTTGTGTAAAAAATACATGTATATACCAAGATGTGTATACAGTGAGATATGTATTGCACCCATTTAAAAATGTATATACAGTGGCGGCCGCCTTTATCCTAGTGTGGCTGTAGCGGCGCAACTCTGATAACCGTGGGCAGATGCAGTATGTTTTTTTTTTCCGGAATATATTGCGGTATTTTAGCGCTCGTAATATTAGCATTTTATTAGCGCTGTCTGCAATACTGCAATACCATCTAAAAACTCAGGGGGGCGTTCGCGAGCTGTTGTCTTCAAAGTCTAATACTGTAGCAGTTCAACATACGTCAGTATACAGTCTATGTGTGCGCGTGCAGTAATTGTAAATTTGCATAGTTACATGCATGTGCAGTACTGTATGTCTCATTTGAAAATTGTTGAAACGCATAGGCGTGTACTGTAGCAGTATCACATTTCGGCATATACAGCGCTCTCCCCTCGCTCGCCCCCGCACACACACAGGATAATTTCCTGCTCTGCAGTATTTCAACTTCTTATCTTAGCAAGTAAAAAGGAAGACAGCAGATTGATCTTCCACAGATCCCTTTTACCACTGCACAAACAGGTTAATACAACAGATAGCAAGGATGTAGTGCTTCTTGATATAAATAGGAGTGAACTATGGGGAGGACCCTGGTAATTGCACCCAGTGCTAGGGTGGATCAATTACCTAAAAACGCTTATGGGAAAAACAATAAACTTTTATTGAACATTTATATTCACACACATAAATACGACGCAATAAATCAGTGGGTAGTAAAAACAACTAAAACACAGGTACGGGTATATAAGGAGGTAGTAATTAGATTAATATCTGTGATTCTGCTTCATAAATGAAGTCCTCCTGATTTATAGCTCCGATGGGGGATGTGTGTGGTAGGGTGGTAATGCCTAATTGCAGATAGCGATTAGTGCTAACAAGTATGTGGCAAAATCAACCACCTAAAACCAGGGAAGGGTGTAGTGAGGTGTATATAATGCTGCTAGTGTGGCACTACCGGAGAAAATTGCCTCAGTCAATAATGATCGTGAGTAGTGCAACCTGTGTCATGGTCAGTGTGGCTGCATGGCGCAGTGTTCTAATGATTGCACTGCCACCATGTATATCCAATGCAGCCCTCACTCTAGAGCCCACAGACAGCGGCAAAGGCCAATATAGTGCACAATAGAGGCTAGATAGCTAGAACTAGCAACCTCCGGTACACAGACTAGCACCCTTCCTCCCCAGTAACGGAGCGATCTCACCCGTGACCTCCGACGTCAACGCGATGACGTCATCCCGACGTACGTTTCGCGCTCGGGGGCTGGCGCTTTCTCAAGGTAGGAGGTCCTTACTGAGTCATGGTGTAACGTATATGTACACGTTTATCTAGGCGGTGCTTAGGAACTCCCCAATCGCACTCCACTATAGTGATTGACAAATACCACCTGGCTTGCCAAAAAACACACATGTGTGGCCGGTGTAAGGCCTGCAGGTACGTACCGAAAAGAACAGACTTTATGGACTCTCATAAACAACGAACATTCAGAATTAATGAATTCATTAATTGCGTCACTCCTCGAACAATATAGTTCACTCCTATTTATATCAAGAAGCACTACATCCTTGCTATCTATTGTATTAGCCTGTTTGTGCAGTGGTAAAAGGGATCTGTGGAAGATCAATCTGCTGTCTTCCTTTTTACTTGCTATGCCAGTACCATCCCTTTGCACCGGCTACATTATCTGCTATCTGGTGAGCAGTATACTATCAGTTATTTCTATATAACGTTTTTTGGACATTGCTAGTGTCCTTCTTGTATTACCTGCTCCCCGAGGGGATATATACTTACCAGTGAACCTGTGGAACAGGTGCATTCATAACTCTGATTACTAACGCTAGACCCACTTCTGTGGTTATTACACGGCTAGGTTGTTATACTATATATATATGATACTTAAACAATATCTATATCCATCTGTACGGTGTTCTGTAGAATGACAGGTTTTCTACACTGGCGACCAACTTTATTCTTACTTGGCTAGCTCCGCGAATTTCAGAGTATCCCTGTGATGTGCGGTTTTGTATCATTTTCTCCCGGGGTGTATAGCGTTATTTCCGCGGCTGTGATTTAAGCATTTTATTCCGGCTGGCTGCAAAACTGCAATGCCGTGTAAAAACGCATGGGGGCGTTTGCGAGCTGTTGTCTTTGAAGCCGAGAAATTCATGAATTGTAATGCAGTATATACTGTATATATATGTATATATACAGTATATACTGTATAACAACAACCCCTAACATACACATACAGTACTGTATATGCACATCAATGATACTATAGGCCGTCCCCTGGTGAGATGTGTTTGCAGCAGAGAGAGAACCGCTGCTCTCTCTGCGCAAACATCGGCACATTCAAAATTATTTTAAATACATTTTTATTGATAGTGTAGATGTGCAGGGGGTCTCCCCGGAGCTGAACCGTGTTGGTTTCAGGTCTGTGGACCCCCTGCTCCCCGAGATACAGCCCCCTTTATGAGATGCCGGTATCCCTCTGCGTTTAAAGGTCCCGATCACGTGATCGCGGCCTGTAAACAAAGCAGAGGGATACCGGCACCCTCTAAAGGGGCCTGTATCTCGGGGAGCAGGGGGTCCCCAGACCTAAAACCAAAACGTTTCTGCTCCGGAGACCCTCTGCACATCTACAGTATGAATAAAAAACATAAATAAATAAACACTCGTTCCTTACCTTAGCGGCTATGTGCTACGGTAATGAAGCAGCATTTCTGTATTTTAATAATATTGTACAGTGAGCAGGGGGTTCCCTGAGCCAGAAATTATTGCTCAGGGGACCCCCTGCTCCTGCACAATATTATTAAAAATACAGAAATGCTGCTTCATTACCATAGCGGATAGCCGCTAAGGCAATGAAGGGGTTTACCCACCGTGCCCGCTTTATTGTGGGTAGCGGGGGTGGGTGAAGGGGGTATTTGGCCCTTGGTGTGAGTTTAGGACTTGCGGGGGGTTGCGGGTGCACTTAACCCCTTCACGGCCGTAGCAGTTAATACCGCTACGGTCATGAAGGGGTTAACCCCTCCCGCTACCCCCCCGCAAGCCCTAAACAATCATCGTTGGGGCTAATACCCCCTTCACCCACCCCCACTACCCACAATAAAAAAAACCTCACACACAGCTGCCACCAAAAAATAAATAAATAAATCTAAATAAATAAATAAATAAATGACTATAAATAAATACATTTGAAATACATTTTTATTTATAGTGTAGATGTGCAGGGGGTCTCCGGAGCTGAACCGCGTTGGTTTCAGGTCGGGGGACCCCCTGCTCCCCGAGATACAGCCCTTTTATGAGGTGCCGGTATCCCTCTGCGTTTAAAGGGCCCGATCACGTGACCGCGGCCTGTAACCCAAGCAGAGCAGAGGGGTACCGGCACCCCCTAAAGGGGCCTGTATCTCGGGGAGCAGGGGGTCCCCAGACCTAAAACCACAGCGGTTCAGCTCCGGAGACCCCCTGCACATCTACACTATCAATAAAAATGTATTTTAAATGAATTTATTTATATTCATTTATTTATTTATTTATTTAGATTTATTTATTAATTGTGCTGCTGCTGCTGCTGTGTGTGAATTTTTTTTATTGTGGGTAGCGGGGGTGGGTGAAGGGGGTATTAGCCCCAACGGTGGTTGTTTAGGGCTTGCGGGGGGGTAGCGGGTGCACTTAACCTCTTCACGACCGTAGCAGTATTAACTGCTATGGCCGTGAAGGGGTTATGTGCACCCGCAACCCCCCCGCAAGTCCTAAACTCACACCAAGGGCCAAATACCCCCTTCACCCACCCCCACTACCCACACTAAAAAAATTCACACACAGCAGCCCCACAATTAATAAATAAATCTAAATAAATAAATAAATACATGAAGATAAATAAATATATATGTATATATATACAGTATGTGTGTATACATATATATATATATATATATATATATATAATAACAATCCCTATACATATACAGTATATACTGTGTATATATATATATATACATATATATACATGTAGAGGTATCAGTACCGTGTTAGCCGAGTATCAATAATCAAAAAATAAATAGATGATACCGTTCTGTGGCTAACAAAATGCTTTTATTTGTGCGAGCTTTCGAGATACACTGATCTCTTCTTCCGGCGATGTTACAATGAATGAAGCAAGGATTACTTAAAAACAGTGTCTCTTGGAATGTTATCTGTGCTTGTCCTTCCCCCGTGTGGATGAGATTTATGGCTGGAGGTGTCAAAGGGTAACTGAAAGCAAGTGAAGAAAGAGTGTGTATGTGTATGTACTGTGGGCTCTCCATTCATTTTTATTCACACTGATACACATACACACTCTTTCTTCACTTGCTTTCAGTTACCCTTTGACACCTCCAGCCATAAATCTCATCCACACGGGGGAAGGACCAGCACAGATAACATTCCAAGAGACACTGTTTTTAAGTAATCCTTGCTTCATTCATTGTAACATCGCCGGAAGAAGAGATCAGTGTATCTCGAAAGCTCGCACAAATAAAAGCATTTCGTTAGCCACAGAATGGTATCATCTATTTATTTTTTGATTACATATATATATATATATATATATATATATATATATATATATATATATATATATATATATACACACAGTATATACACACACATGATGAACCAATACACAAATAAATGTAGAATGGTTATCAAAATCATATTGTCCTACAAATAACGCTTCTCCATACAGACAATAATAATAATCCATTTAATAATCCTAACTGATCTTATAATATAAAACCTCACATTCCAATCCATACAGTACATTGCATTTACATTGTATAAATGATGCATAAAATCTATGCACTATATACATTCTGCAAATGAATGTTAACAATATAATTGCAAGCTACCAGTAAATACAAACACTTCCAAACAAGTCAACTATTTTAACCAATCAAGTAAAAAAAATCAATATACTGCACAGACACACTTTATTCGAGCAAATACCCAGTATGTACCTGGCAGATACCTGGAATGCGCCGCTCCTCACCTCTGACAAGCCCCGTTGCGTTTGCCTTCCCAGCCTGGGTTCATGCCTGGCTGACGGGCGGCTGATCTGTTAAATGATAATGATTAGGATTTAATAGGCTGCAATGCTTCGCGTGTCTACCAGATGGCATAAATTCATGTATTGTAATGCAGTATATATATATATACTGTGCAGTATTGCAGCCAGCGGGAATAAAATGCTTCAATCCCTGCCTGGAAAATACCTCAATGCACTAGGGCAGAAAACAGTCACAAACCTCAATACACCCGGGTATACCCGAATTCGTGGGACTAGCCGAGCTCGAATAAAGTGTGTCGCCAGTGTATACTGTAAGTACCAACCAGAAAACACAATTTAAAACCAAAGCTAACCCTTACAATACCAAGGATTACATCTATCTAATTGTAAAAAACATTATACATTATACACACATTGACGCATTGCAATAAACAACATACAGTACAGTACATCCCCTGTATCTCCCTGCCTTCAGTGTAATCTGTTTAAAGCCCCCTCCCCCTAATGTTTCTGTTAAATCTTTCTGCCTTCAGTGTAATCTGTTTAAAGCCCCCTCCCCCCTAATGTTTCTGTTAAACCACTCTGCCTTCAATTTACTCTGTTTAAAGCCCCCTCCCCCCTAATGTTTCTGTTAAATCTCTCTGCCTTCAGTGTAATCTGTTTAAAGCCCCCTCCCCCCTAATGTTTCTGTTAAATCTCCCTCCCTGCCTGTATTGCTGTGAGTGCAGTGTATGTAAATGTGGGGAGGGGGGGGACCCGATGTGCATACTGTGAGGTCTAACCACCCTCACCCCCTACCCACATACCGTTACCCCCCCCATCCTGGCCATGGCCCCTCCGCTTCTGCAAAACAGACACAAAAATTAAAACATCCAAAGTAATGTCCCCTAACCCCTTAATCACCATAGCGGTTATTAACCGCTACAGTCATTAAGGGGTTAACCCACCCTCACCCACCACTCGGGATGCCTACATACCCTCCCACACTAACCCCCCCGTGAGGCCTAACCACCAAGTACCCACAAGGGAGGCCTACCCACATACCGTTGGGGAAACACCCCCCCCCCCCCCCAGTACCCACAATAAAAACAGTACAGTGACCCACAATAAACAGTATTATATTTATTAAATACATTACATACCCCCTGTGCCCCCCCATAAATACAAGATTTATTCTTTTACATACAGGGTTCAAAACGCAGCCCCACGCGAGTCCCCGGTGGGCTGGCAGCGCACCTGGACAGACCTACAGTTTACCAGCAGGCTTTTTTACACAGGTTCTGGAGGCCTGCTGGTGGATCCCACCAGCACCATGGCCCCCAGGTGGTCTCCTTGGGTCACCGTGGGCCACAATTGGGTCCCCACGGTAGGCCCGCGGATGTCTGGGAGCCCCGGGTCAGACCCACAGGTGTCTGCGGGGCCTCAGGTGGTTCCCTCAGGGGTGTGGGGAACTCACGGGTGCTCACTACGGGTCCGCGGTGCCCCCACAGAAGTGGGACCACACATCATCATCCCCGCACCTACGGGTCGGCGGTGCCCCCACAGAAGTGGGACCACACATCGTCATCCCCGCAGACTACGGGTCGGCGGTGCCCCCACAGAAGTGAGACCACACATCGTCATCCCCGCATGTGTCACCCGTGGAACCACCAGCCTGATACCCTTGGTATACCCGAAGATACCACAGGTGGTCTCCAGAGGTCCCACGCAGAACCACGGAACCAACCCTGAATTTAAAAAAAATAAACCTGGCCTATACATTCAATACATACACCCTCCCCACAACACCTACAGTACAATAATGTGCAAAATAACTATTATCCAGATATGGATAATAGATTAATTGGCCATTATTAAAAACATTAAATAGCATATACAAATAAATAAAGTACTACAGACCTCATCAATGCGAAGTGTCCGTCACCAGCAAAATCCTTGTCTTGTCCAAAAAATACATTGCCAATACAAAGCCAATACATTGCAAATACATTCAGATATCAATTAACCCCTTAAACACCTTATCAGATAATAACCGCAAAGGTGATTAAGGGGTTAAGCCACACAGGCCCGATACCCACCCTTCACCCATGAATTTGTACAGTGGCTTCATCATGCAACTATATACAGTATATATATATACTGTATATATATATACAGAGAGAGAGAGAGAGAGATATATACTGTATATATATGTACAGTATATATATATATATATATATATATATATATATATATATATATATATATATATATATATATATATATATATATATATATATATATATATATATATATATACACACAGTATATACACACACATGATGAACCAATATACAAATAAATGTAGAAGGGTTATCAAAACCATACTGTTCTACAACCAAACACTTCTCCATACAGACACTACATTAAAATCAATTTCCTTTAATAATCCTAACTGATCTCACAATCTATATCATCACAAACCAATGAAAAGCCAATGAAACACCTCACATTCCAATATATATGATGCATAAAATCTATGCACCATATACATTCTGCAAATGAATCAACCAAGTAAACAAAAATCAATTAGCAATCATTATTTACATCCCTAAATAATTCACACTCCATCACGAACAATGAAACAATTAACGAATTCACGCCTGGAGCAGAACAATTTAGCCTGTGAAAAAATACAGTACCGACCAGAATACAACCTTTAAAACCAAGGCAACACACAATACAATACCAAGGAATACATCTATCTAATTTTAAAATACTTTAAACTCACAATAAAGCATAGCAGCATAGACAAATTAATTTAAAACACATCAAATCAAGCTTTTAAAACAACATAATTTCTTACCCTGTATGTATATATCTCTCTAGACATATATACATACATACAGTGGCAAGAAATGATATACCACAAAAAAAAAATACACATGTTAAAAAACCTTTTGAAAAAATTAACAAGTTAAATAAAATACATTTCTTTAGTTCACTTACCATCACTTGGCCCCACCGACTCCCATTGCGCAGCTTACTCACGAACCAATCCACGATCAGGAACCCATAAAATAAAAAAACATAATATAATAAACATTAAACTAAAAATCCAAATCAATCCACGGGTCTTCTACTTGTAATCCATCTTCATCTGTATTCTTCTTTCTTCTATCTCCTTCCAGCGGGGCGGGGTCTTCTCCCCGTCTGCGGCCACGCCCTGGTCTTCTTTCTTTTCCGGAGGTCCTTCCTCCGCGGTGTTTGGCTTCAAAATGAGACGACATAGGCTTTTAAAGGCCTATGACGTCACATTTTTTCGTCATGGTTCCCACGGTCCTGATTGGGCCATGAAAACCATGTGTTTTGGCCGACAAAAAAAAAATGATGACGTCACTTAAAGGCAATGAAAGCACAGCCAATCAGAATGGCTTTGCTTCAATTGCCTTTAAGATGACGTCATGAAAAGGCACATGGCCGTCCTCACATGGTATGGTAGCCAATCAGAGTAGGGATGGAGTTCCCACGCTCTGATTGGCTACCATACAATGTGAGGGCGGCCATGTGCCTTTTCATGACGTCATCTTAAAGGCAATTGAAGCAAAGCCATTCTGATTGGCTGTGCTTTCATTCCCTTTAAGTGACGTCATCATTTTTTTTTTGTCGGCCAAAACACATGGTTGATTGGACCGTGGGAACCATGACGCAAAATGTGACGTCATAGGCCTTTAAAAGCCTATGTCGTCTCATTTTGAAGCCAGACGCCGCGGAGGAAGGACCTCCGGGAAAGAAAGAAGACCAGGGCGTGGCCGCAGACGGGAAGAAGACCCCGCCCCGCCCCGCTGGAAGGAGATAGAAGAAAGAAGAACACAGATGAAGATGGATTACAGATAGAAGACCTGTGGATTGATTTGGATTTTTAGTTTAATGTTTATTATTTTCTGGTTTATTATTTTATGGGTTCCTGATCATGGATTGGTTCGTGAGTAAGCTGCGCAACGGGAGTCGGTGGGGGCAAGTAATGGTAAGTGAACTACAGTAAAGAAATGTATTTTATTTAACTTGTTAATTTTTTCAAAAGGTTTTTTAACATGTGTATTTTTTTTTTTTTTGTGGTATATCATTTCTTGCCACTGTATGTATGTATGTATATATGTCTAGAGAGATATATACATACAGTACAGTACAGGGCAAGAAATGATGTTGTTTTAAAAGCTGGATTAGATGTGTTTTAAATTATTTTGTGTATGCTGCTACAGTATGCTTTATTGTGAGTTTAAAGTATTTTAAAATTAGATAGATGTATTCCTTGGTATTGTATTGTGTGTTTGAGGAAGGTCAGGGATTGGCTTGGTTTGTAAAGGTTGTATTTTTGTCGGTACTTATATTTTTTCAAAGGCTTAATTGTTCTGCTTTAGGCGTGAATTTGTTAATGGTTTTATTGTTCGGGATCTAGTGTGAATTGTTTAGGGATGTAAATAATGATTGCTAATTGAGTTTTGTTTACTTGCAGAATGTATATGGTGCATAGATATTTAGGCATCATTTATATTGGAATGTAAGTTGTTTAATGGCTTTTCAGAGGTTTAGTGATGATTTAGATTGAGAGATCAGTTATGAATATTAAAGGAAATTGATTTTAATTTAGTGTGTATGTATGGAGAAGTGTTTGGTTGTAGGACAGTGCTTTTGATAACCCTTCTACATTTATTTGTACTGTATATTGGTTTATCATGGGTGTGTATATAACGTGTGTATATATATATATATATATATATATATATATATAAATATATATATATATATATATATATATATATATATATACTGTATATATCTCTCTCTCTTTCTCTCTGACTCTCCCTTACTAACCCCTTAATCACCTTTGCGGTTATTATCTGATAAGGTGTTTAAGGGGTTAATTGATATCTGAGTGTAATTGCAATGTATTGGCTTTTGATTTTTGTTTACTTGGTTGTAGGGTAGTATGCTTTTGATAACCCTTCTACATGGTATGGTATGGACACCAGCAAAGGGCTTCGATTCCTGCGCATGCGCGCTACGCTTCTCACCACGCTCACACACGTGGATGATAGGAAGCACAACGGAGACAGCCCCAGCGTGCGGGACTGATCTCCCAGGACTGTGATCGCCCCTGCATACCTTATGTGACGCCCCACCACTGCAGTCATCGTTATGATCGGGGATTATTAAAGATTTTATTCATGTAAGTGATTACTATTTTTATTTATTGGTAATACATTATACATCTCTCATCTTGGTGCGCTTTTGTGTTTTATCTTTCTTATTTTAAAATTAGATATATGTATTCCTTGGTATTGTATTTTGTGTTGCCTTGGTTTTAAAGGTTATATTCTGGTCGGTACTGTATTTTTTCACAGGCTAAATTGTTCTGCTCCAGGCGTGAATTAGTTAATTGTTTCATTGTTCATGATGGAGTGTGAATTGTTTAGGGATGTAAATAATGATTGCTAATTGATTTTTGTTTACTTGGTTGATTCATTTGCAGAATGTATATGGTGCATAGATTTTATGCATCATATATATTGGAATGTGAGGTTTTTCATTGGTTTGTGATGATATAGATTGTGAGATCAGTTAGGATTATTAAAGGAAATTGATTTTAATGTAGTGTCTGTATGGAGAAGTGTTTGGTTGTAGGACAGTATGCTTTTGATAACCCTTCTACATTTATTTGTATATTGGTTCATCGTGTGTATATATACTGTTTATATATATATATATATATATATATATATATATATATCTGTATATATATATATATAGTTGCATGATGAAGCCACTGTACAAATTCATGGGTGAAGGGTGGGTATCGGGCCTGTGTGGCTTAACCCCGTAATCACCTTTGCGGTTATTATCTGATAAGGTGTTTAAGGGGTTAATTGATATCTGAATGTACTTGCAATGTATTGGCTTTTGATTTTTGTTTACTTGGTTGATTCATTTGCATAATGTATATGGTGCATAGATTTTATGCATCATATATATTGGAATGTGAGGTGTTTCATTGGCTTTTCATTGGTTTGTGATGATATAGATTGTGAGATCAGTTAGGATTAATAAAGGAAATTGATTTTAATGTAGTGTCTGTATGGAGAAGTGTTTGGTTGTAGAACAGTATGGTTTTGATAACCCTTCTACATTTATTTGTATATTGGTTCATCATGTGTGTGTGTATATATATATATATATATATATATATATATATATATATATATATATATATATATATATATACTGTGTATATATATATATATATACAGTATCTCTCTCTCTCTCTGTGTATATATATACAGTATATATATATATATACTGTATATAGTTGCATGATGAAGCCACTGTACAAATTCATGGGTGAAGGGTGGATATCGGGCCTGTGTGGCTTAACCCCTTAATTACCTTTGCGGTTATTATCTTATAAGGTGTTTAAGGGGTTAATTGATATCTGAATGTACTTGCAATGTATTGGCTTTGTATTGGCAATGCATTTTGTGGACAAGACAAGGATTTTGCTGGCGACGGACACTTCGCATTGATGAGGTCAGTAGTACTTTATTTATTTGTATATGCTAGTTAATGTTTTTAATAATAGGCAATTAATCTATTATCCATATCTGGATAATAGTTATTTTGCACATTATTGTACTGTAAATGTTGTGGGGGAGGGTGTATGTATTGAATGTATAGGCCAGGTTTATTTTTTTTACATTCAGGGTTGGTTCCGTGGTTCTGCGTGGGACCTCTGGAGACCACCTGTGGTATCTTCGGGTATCCCAAGGGTATCAGGCTGGTGGTTCCACGGGTGACACATGCGGGGATGATGATGTGTGGTCCCACTTCTGTGGGGGCACCGCTGACCCGTAGTCTGCGGGGATGACGATGTGTGGTCCCACTTCTGTGGGGGCACCGCCGACTCGTAGGTGCGGGGATGATGATGTGTGGTCCCACTTCTGTGGGGGCATCGCGGACCCATAGTGTGCACCCGTGAGTTCCCCAGACCCCCGAGGGAACCACCCGAGGCCCCGCAGACACCTGTGGGTCTGACCCGTGCTCCCAGACATCTGCGGACCTACCGTGGGGACCCAATTGTGGCCCACGGTGACCCAAGGACACCACCTGGGGGCCATGGTGCTGGCGGGATCCACCAGCAGCCCTCCAGAACCTGTGTAAAAAGGGCTGCTGGTAAACTGTAGGTCTGTCCAGGTGCCCTGCCAGCCCACCGGGGACTCGCGTGGGGCTGCGTTATGAACCCTGTATGTAAAAGAATAAATCTTGTATTTATGGGGGGGCACAGGGGGTGGGTAATGTATTTAATAAATAGAATGATGTTTATTGTGGGGCTGTGTATTGTTTTTATTGTGGGTACTGGGTGTGGGGGGGGGGGTGTTTCCCCAACGGTATGTGGGTAGGCCTCCCTTGTGGGTAGTGGGTGGGTGGTTAGGCCTCACGAGTGGGGGGGTTAGTGTGGGAGGGTATGTAGGCATCCCAAGTGGTGGGTGAGGGTGGGTTAACCTCTTAATGACTGTAGAGGTTAATAACCGCTATGGTGATTAAGGGGTTAGGGGACATTACTTTGTATGTTTTAATTTTTGTCTCTGTTTTGCAGCAAGCAGCGGAGGGGCTGTGGGTAGTGGGTAGTGGGTAGTGGGTAGTGGGTGTGGGTGTGGTTATTTACACGGGATTCCCCTCCCCACATTTACATTCAGTACACTGCACTCACAGAAACACAGGCCAGGCAGATTTTACTGACACAATAGGGGGAGGGTATCTTACACAGATTAGTCAAAGCAGGGAAGTTTAGCAGACACAATAGGGGGAGGGTTTTTTACATAGATTACAGTGAAGGCAGTGAAGCTTCACACTCAATAGGGGGAGGGTTTTTTACATAGATTACAGTGAAGGCAGTGAAGCTTCACACTCAATAGGGGGAGGGTTTTTTACATAGATTACAGTGAAGGCAGGCAGGGTTAAAATACACAATAAAAATATGTATGTCATGTATTTATTGTTTATGTATTTTAAATACACACATGTGCAGAGGGTCTCCGGAGCTGAACAGCATTGGTTTCAGGTCCGGGGACCCCCTGCTCCCCGAGATACAGGCCCCTTTAGGGGGTGCCGGTATCCCTCTGCTTGGGTTACAGGCCGCGGTCACGTGATCGGGCCCTTTAAACGCAGAGGGATACCGGCACCTCATAAAGGGGGCTGTATCTCGGGGAGCAGGGGGTCCCCCGACCTAAACCAATGCGGTTCAGCTCTGGAGACCCCCTGCACATCTACACTATCAATAAAAATGTATTTCAAATGTATTTATTTATAGTCATTTATTTATTTATTTATTTAGATTTATTTATTTATTTTTTGGCGGCTGCTGTGTGTGAGTTTTTTTTTATTGTGGGTAGCCGGGGTGGGTGAAGGGGGTATTAGCCCCAACGATGGTTGTTTAGTTCTTGCGGGGGGGTAGCGGGATGGCTTAACCCCTTCATGACCGTAGCGGTATTAACTGCTACGGGCGTGAAGGGGTTAAGTGCACCCGCAACCCCCCCCGCAAGTCCTAAACTCACACCAAGGGCCAAATACCCCCTTCACCCACCCCCCGCTACCCACAATAAAGCGGGCATGGTGAGTTAACCCCTTCATTGCCTTAGCGGCTATCCGCTATGGTAATGAAGCAGCATTTCTGTATTTTTAATAATATTGTGCAGGAGCAGGGGGTCCCCTGAGCATTAATTTCTGGCTCAGGGAACCCCCTAGTACAATATTATTAAAATACAGAAATGCTGCTTCATTACCGTAGCACATAGCCGCTAAGGTAAGGAACTAGTGTTTATTTATATATGTTTTTTATTCATACTGTAGATGTGCAGAGGGTCTCCGGAGCAGAAACGTTTTGGTTTTAGGTCTGGGGACCCCTTGCTTCCCGAGATACAGGCCCCTTTTATGGGGTGCCGGTATCCCTCTGCTTTGTTTACAGGCCGCGATCACGTGATCGGGACCTTTAAATGCAGAGGGATACCGGCACCTCATAAAGGGGGCTGTATCTCGGGGAGCATGGGGTCCCCCAACCTGAAACCAACGCGGTTCAGCTCCGGAGACCCCCTGCACATCTCTCTGCTGCAAACACATCTCACCCCCCCCCCGGCCTATAGTATCATTGATGTGCATATACAGTACTGTATGTGTATGTTAGGGGTTATAGGGGTTGTTGTTATACAGTATATATATATATATATATATATATACATATTGCATTACAATTCATGAATTTATGCCATCTGGTGGTCACGCGAAGCATTGCAGCCTAGTAAATCCTGAACCATTATCAATTAACACATCAACAGCGCGTCAGCCGTGTAATGCGCCTGGCTGGGAAGGCAAAAGTAGCCCGGCATGCTCCAGGTGAACAGAGTGGCATTCCAGGAACATGCCAGGTACATGCCAGTTATTAGTAAGAATAAAAGCTGCCGCAGCAGTATCAACCCAGCAAGATTTTGGTCTGACGCAGGCTGAGGCACAGAATCTGTTTTCAAATAAAGAACCTATACCAGCAGCTACAACACCTAAGGACATTAATAGATTTTTCAATGACTTAGAGAGACTTTACTGTACAAGGGCTAAAATCTGGTGGGAAACAGCAAGTCTTGAGAACTATCTAAGACTTGACATAGTACCAAGGGGCCTGAGACCAAACGTAGCTCCATCTCATCAGATTGTAGATGAAAGTTTCCATGTACAATGGGAAAAGATATTACTAAAATGTTCTGCAGACCTAATGAAGCTTTTGGTTAAATTTGAGACCAAGAGGTTTGAGTCAATTCAAACTGAAATCACTAAACAACTACCCATAATTGATACCTGGAGAGACAGCCAAAACTTTGATAAGTATGAATCTAAACTCAAATCACGTGTAGATGGCTTTATAGCGGACATTAAGGAAAGGAAGCATAGCAAATATATGAGATACAAAACTGACTTTAATGCCAACCGTATCTTTAAATATAAAATCTTTAAAAATAGACGCCAGTATAGGAACACACGTCGCCAAGAGACTCATGATTCATCCACTGAATGGGAGGGTTCCACTAGCGACTTAGAATACAACAAGGGCACTGAGCCAGGACCCTCCAATACAATCCCTAAACCTGTTACCACTGACATTAACTTTTTAGACTTGGAGGGGCCCTCCTACCTCAGCAACATAGGCGGAAAACCAGGAGGGGATCGCGGAGACTATCTAAGGGACAGAAAAGTTTTGGGATACAAGGACACAGAACGCAGAGGGACCAACAAGAAAAAGAACAAACAGAAACACAGGTCATAAATCTATCCTCTAAAGAACTAAATATACACCACTTGAAAGTTCTTTCAAAAGGACTGTCCTTCTGTCCCACTAGAAGAATGAATCTATTTGAAACCGTCAAAGACCTCAATCTCTTCTCTAGGAAACTTTTGTTACACAAATTTTTCACAAGGAAAAAACAAAGAGAAATACTTAACACCTCCCTTGAATTCCTAAACGCCATTGATCTAGAGAATATAGATACGCTAGAAGAACTCCTGGAAGAAAGCAATAGACCTCCAGGGGAGGGCCCCTTCACCCAACTAAGAGTGAAGTCTAATTTCACACCACCATCTGAGATTAGTGCTCAAGTGAAGGTATTCACTGAATGTGTGACCCATGATCTAGAAAAACTTAGTAACAGGATGAGTAAATTCAACCTTACTATGCAGGAGTACGCTGCCCTAAAGGAGATTAGGGATGATGACACACTGATCGTTAAGCCCTCAGACAAAGGGGGAAACGTGGTTTTGATGGATATCACAATGTATGTGACCGAATGCCTCAGACTACTATCAGATCGGAACTGTTACCGCATATTAGGCAGTGATCCCACCATGGTTTTCCAGAAGGATCTACTGAATATCTTGGAGGCCGGGAAAACTAATAAAGTAATAACACAAAAAGAAGTAGACTTCCTATATATTAAGAGACCTAGGATTTCTACTTTCTACCAATTACCTAAGGTACACAAAGGTAGGCTCCCACCTCCCGGTAGACCAATAGTGTCTGGCATTGGTAACCTGACATCCAATGCCAGCATCTATGTTGACCAACGACTCCGTCCATTTGTCAGCGCATTGCCTTCCTATCTCTGTGATACGAAGGATGCGCTCCGGAAACTAGACGATGTTACAACAGATACCAAAACACTCTTGGTCAGCCTAGATGTCGAGGGACTTTATACGAGTATCCCCCATGCGGTCGGTATGCGAGCAGTGGCACATTTCCTTAGATCTAGAGGCCAAGACTTAGTGATGCACAATGAATTCATCCTTCAATTACTGGACCTTACCCAGACTAAAAACTACTTTATATTCAATAACAAGTATTACCATCAGATCCAGGGCACTGCCATGGGGACCACATGTGCCCCCACCTACGCCAATTTATACCTAGGCTGGTGGGAGAAAACGGTGGTCTTCACAGAGGCCCTGGACGAATATACTAAGTTCATTGAATTATGGGTAAGGTTCATTGATGATATCATGGTCCTGTGGACAGGTACATTGGCATCTCTAAGAGAGTTTGTGGAAATATTGAATTCCAACCAACATAACCTCAGACTCACCCTAGTTTCAAGTGAGTCTAAACTTGACTTCCTTGACATTACAATCACTAAGGATAGCAATGGCAAACTAGATACACCAATCTTTAGGAAACCGACGGCCAGTAACAGTTTACTGAGGGCGGACAGTCAGCACCCCAAACATGTAGTGAAGGCAATTCCTACAGGCCAATATCTCCGCCTCAGGCGCAACTGCACTACCCTTAGTGAATACAAGGAGAAGGCCAAAGATATGACGCAATGTTTTATTGAACGAGGACACTCTAAGACAAATCTGAAAAGAGCATACAATCGAGCCATTGAGACCAGCAGGACACAACTCCTGGCTGACACTACACATAACGATAACACCAATGAGTATAAACTGATCCGCTTTATCGGTACCTTTAGTGATCAGTGGGGCTCTGTTTACAGGATATTCAATAAATACTGGCACATATTACTCGATGATCAAGATCTGCAAGGGGCCATATCTCACACACCTAAGCTTACCAGCAGAAGAAGCGGCAATTTGAAAGATATCCTTGTTAGAAGTCACTACCAAGCCAAACCAAATACCACCTGGCTTGCCAAAAAACCCACTGGTTCGTATGCATGCGGCCGGTGTAAGGCCTGCAGGTACGTACCGAAAAGAACAGACTTTATGGACTCTCATAAACAACTAACATTCAGAATTAATGAATTCATTAATTGCGTCACTGAGGGGGTGATATATTTGATAGTCTATGGCTGTGGCAAGTTATATGTAGGCAAAACATTCAGGCAGTTCAAAAAGAGAATCCTTGAACATCTGGATTCCATTCGAAATGCCGCAGACACTCCTGTGGCACGCCACGTAACAAATGAACACAATGGAAACAGTGACCAATTAATCTTTATTGGTATCCAACATATTCTTTGGGGCCAACGTAAGGGTGATTGGGACAGGATATTGTTACAGACTGAGTGTAAATGGATATACACACTCAATACACTCAGTCCCACCAGCTTCAATGAGGGGTTTATTTATAAATCTTACCTTTAACATCCACAGCACACTACATTGGATTGGGATCCAGGTATATAGCTAACTTTAGAGTTCGTTTTGACCTACGGGGCGGACGCCATAGGTTAGAACAGTCCTACACTCTATACCTATCCGCAATTATCCACACACCCATGACCCCTGACCTTGGTAATTAGACATATGGATTACTATATACCCACAGGTTGGCCCCAAGGCAGTATCCATGGAGGGATCATGCCTACATCAAATTGGTCACCCATCCTTCTAGTGACACTAACCTATACCACACAATAGACCTTACACTCACCTGTGTGTATCGGGTCGCCATCCCGCTATACAGTACCATCATATATACCATCTATCAGGTATATTTACCTACACTTGTCACAAACTCAACACTGCATCAAGTGGTCGATATATAACTAGCACACTTGGAGGATGACAGGTTAACACCTTCTGGTCATTGCTCCGATCTGAGGCATCACCTGGTATCCTACCTGATAACCATGTATCACTCTAGGTGTATTACCACTAGACACATAACTATACCTTACCTATGTGTCCTACCTATCCTCATATAGGTCTACTTCTAGCTGCTATTCAGTCCACAGTATGTCTGGGGTTAAAGCACAGTTAGTCACTCGTTACCCCTCGAGCGCCGCTATTTGCCTTCTATACTGTCAATCACTATAGTGGAGTGCGATTGGGGAGTTCCTAAGCACCGCCTAGATAAACGTGTACATATACGTTACACCATGACTCAGTAGGGACCTCCTACCTTGAGAAAGCGCCAGCCCCCGAGCGCGAAACGTACGTCAGGATGACGTCATCGCGTTGACGTCGGAGGTCACGGGTGAGATCGCTCCGTTACTGGGGAGGAAGGGTGCTAGTCTGTGTACCGGAGGTTGCTAGTTCTAGCTATCTAGCCTCTATTGTGCACTATATTGGCCTTTGCCGCTGTCTGTGGGCTCTAGAGTGAGGGCTGCATTGGATATACATGGTGGCAGTGCAATCATTAGAACACTGCGCCATGCAGCCACACTGACCATGACACAGGTTGCACTACTCACGATCATTATTGACTGAGGCAATTTTCTCCGGTAGTGCCACACTAGCAGCATTATATACACCTCACTACACCCTTCCCTGGTTTTAGGTGGTTGATTTTGCCACATACTTGTTAGCACTAATCGCTATCTGCAATTAGGCATTACCACCCCACCACACACCTCCCCCATCGGAGCTATAAATCAGGAGGACTCCATTTATGAAGCAGAATCACAGATATTAATCTAATTACTACCTCCTTATATACCCGTACCTGTGTTTTAGTTGTTTTTACTACCCACTGATTTATTGCGTCGTATTTATGTGTGTGAATATAAATGTTCAATAAAAGTTTATTGTTTTACCCATAAGGCGTTTTTAGGTAATTGATCCACCCTATCACTGGGTGCAATTACCAGGGTCCTCCCCATCGTTCACTCCTATTTATATCAAGAAGCACTACATCCTTGCTATCTATTGTATTAGCCTGTTTGTGCAGTGGTAAAAGGGATCTGTGGAAGATCAATCTGCTGTCTTCCTTTTTACTTGCTATGCCAGTAACATCCCTTTGCACCGGCTACATTATCTGCTATCTGGTGAGCGGTATACTATCAGTTATTTCTATATAACTTCTTATCTTATCTACAGTACAGTACACCTCTCCCACACCATGCCTTTGAATGTGTGTCTTTCTGGTTTCAATCACATTCCTGCTTGATAGCTGATGATTACTGCGCATGCATCTGTAACTTCACCACTGCTTGCTTGCGAAGTTCAAGAGTGAGTTACCAATTTTTTTTTTCTCATTTTTATTTTTTCCACAAGCCTGCCAAAACCATCTTCATATTACGATATTCAATCTGTGCTGTAGCTTTTGACTGCGACACTGTGCGTTTGACTGCACATGGTTGATTTGTGTGCTTTTTATGTATTTAGGGGTGTAGGGATCAAATTATTATGATGACCTGCCTTTTGAAAATATGTCATTTCTTTGAACTACAGTACAGCTAATCCTTCATGCAGCTGTACCCTGTACCCCCCTCCCCCACGCACACACACAAGGCTCACTCAAGGATTTGAACCTCTTATCGACAGACACCTCTCCAGAACCATTCCGTTTCTAAAGCTTGTCATTGTGTTTTTAATCGTCCGTCCTTAGCCGAGCATCACCTCTCTGCGCCTGCGTGTAATCCTCTTTGGGATGGGAGCTACAGTACATAGCTGATGATTACTGCGCATGCATCTGTAACTTCACCACTGCTTGCTTGCGAAGTTCAAGAGTGAGTGACCAAAAAAATATATATATATATATTTTTTTCTCCTCATTTTTATTTTTATTTTCTCTACAAGCCTGCCCAAAACATCTTGATATTACGATATTCAATCTGTGCTGTAGCTTTTGACTGCGACACTGTGCGTTTGACTGCGCATGGTTGATTTGTGTGCTTTTTATGTATTTGGGGGTGTAGGGATCAAATTATTATGATGACCTGCCTTTTGAAAATATGTCATTTCTTTGAACTACAGTACAGCTAATCCTTCATGCAGCTGTACCCTGTACCCCCTCCTCCACGCACACACACAAGGCTCGCTCAAGGATTTGAACCTCTTATCGACAGACACCTCTCCAGAACCATTCCGTTTCTAAAGCTTGTCATTGTGTTTTTAAATGTCCGTCCCTAGCCGAGCATCACCTCTCTGCGCCTGCGTGCCTACCATTCATTAATTTTCCTATTGTTGGCTTTGAGTTACATCTCTGTAATCCTCTTTGGGAAGGGAGCTAACTGATGATTACTGCGCATGACTCATCCATCAACCCCCCCCAACCCTTTTAGGCTTTGTTTATGGTAACGCTTGGGATAATCCCTTCTCGAATTTGATATGTAAATCTGATTTGCACAGCACTGTGAAATTGAGAGTTAAAAAAACCATTATCTGATGCATATTTTTGATGCAGTAAGTTACCACTATTTGTCATTATTTATTTTTCTTTGGTGTGGGGGGGGGGGGTCAATGATTATGATTATCATGAATGTAAAGAAATATTTATTTTATTTTATCAGGAACAAAAAAAACAAATATACAAATAATCATGAATTATACAAAATGCAGTCTTTATTCAGTTCTTCTGTCAGTTGAAAATTGAGGGCCGGTGGATAATCATGAATAATGCACATATATTATTAATTAATATTATTATCAATCATATATAATAATATATAATAATATACATTTTTCCGTCTTAATCTTCTTCCTCATTCTGTGTACAGTACAGTAATTCATTGAGAGAGGGGAAGTTTTGTGTACATCGTGACTGCAGTTTAGATACACTTAACTGTACAAACAGTTCACAAACTTTAGACGATACCCCCCTCTCCCCCAGTCCATCCTTTTTTTCTGAAAAGACAAGAAAACAAAAAAATTAGTGCAGTTATGTGCATACTGTATTATGGCATTGTGTGCTGTATAGCAGCGGTGCGCAAACTGGGGGGGCGCAAGATTGTTTAGGGGGGGCGCAGGAAGCAGCGGCGATTTTGCCAGGAGCAGAGGGAAAAAAGCCGTCTGCAGCTGCAATTTTTCTTTTGCCCATTAGGTGGCGCTGCGCTGTGCTACATAGCAGCATCTCCTTGCTTCCTGCATCAGCGTGTGTGACATGGGGAGAGGGGGTGGGTGAGACTGGCACATGTGTGAGTGAGACTGGCACATGGGTGAGTGAGACTGTGACATGGGGGAGTGAGACTGGGACATGGGGGGGAGTGAGACTGGGACATGGGGGGGGGGAGTGAAACTGGGACATGGGGGGGAGTGAGACTGGGACATGGGGGGGAGTGAGACTGGGACATGGGGGAGTGAGACTGGGACATTGGGGGAGTGAGACTGGGACATGGGGGGGAGTGAGACTGGGACATGGGGGAGTGAGACTGGGACATGGGGAGTGAGACTGGGACATGGGGGAGTGAGACTGGGGCATGGGGGGTGAGACTGGGGCATGGGGGTGAGACTGGGGCATGGGGGGTGTGAGACTGGGACATGGGGGGGTGAGACTGGGACATGGGGGAGTGAGTGTGAGACTGTAACATGGGGAGGGAGTGTGAGACTGGGACATGGGGAGTGAGTGTGAGACTGGGACATGGGGGAGTGAGTGTGAGACTGGGGCATGGGGGAGTGAGTGTGAGACTGGGACATGGGGGAGTGATTGTGAGACTGGGGAGGGGGGGGTGAAAGAGCTACATGGGGATGGGGATGAGAGAGACACTGGTGGGAGGGAGGGAGACACTGGCAGGAGGGAGAGAGACACACAATGGCTGGAGGGAGAGTGTGAGAGAGACACCGGGTGGAGGGAGAAACAATAGCTGGTTGGAGAGTGCAAGAGAGACACTGGGGGGAGGGAGAGGCAATGGCTGGAACGAGAGTGAGAGACAATGGGGAGAGGGAAAGAGACACTAGGGGGAGGGAGAAAGAGAGAGAGACACACAGGCGGAGGGAAAGAGAATGGGGGGGAGACACTGAGGGGAGGGATAGAGAGGGACTGGAGGGGGGGTGAGAAATACAGGGAGAGGGAGAGACTGGAAGAGGAGTGTGAGACTGGAAGAGGGGAGAGAGTGAGAGACAATAGGGGGGAGGGAAAGAGAGAGTGGGGGGAGGGAGGGGGAGACACTGAGGGACGGAATAGAGAGGGACTGGAGGGGGAGTGAGAAATACAGGGAGATGGAGAGACTGGGAGAGGAGTGTTAGACTGGAAGAGGGGAGAGAGGTCCTGAGAGGTTTTAATGTGGCGGGAAGAGAGCGATTAATAATACTGCAGAAATAGGGACACTATTAGACAAATATCATAATATTTATTTTTAAGTTATGTAATTTGTGTTAAAAATACTTTTTTTGTAGACGCGTGGCGAGGGCATTACAAAGCTGGTTCGCCCTCAATGGCTGAACCAGCTCACGTGCACTGACGTCATGTGATTTTGATTACATCAGGCAGGGGGGGCCCGAGAAATTTCATGGATGAAAGGGGGGCTCGGCATAAAAAGTTTGCTCAACCCTGCTGTATAGTACTGTCAAACTAGTCTATACTGGAACTACTGTATACTGTAACTTCTGTTAAATACTTTGCAACCAGATGGCTAGTGCTGCTCTCTCAGGAATGAAAAAAATTGTGCAGTTAGGTGCATATTATGGCATTGTGTACTGTATAGCTACTCCATATTGGACTACAGTATGCAGTTAGTACTGTCAAACTAGTCTACAGTATACTGAAACTACTCTATACTGTAACTTCTGTTAAATACTTTGCAACCAGATGGCTGGTGCTGCTCTCTCAGGAAAGAAAAAAATTGAGCAGTTAGGTGCATATTATGGCATTGTGTACTGTATAGCTACTCCATATTGGACTACAGTATGCAGTTAGTACTGTCAAACTAGTCTATACTGGAATTACTGTATACTGTGACTACTGTTAAATACTTTGTAACCAGATGGCTAGTGCTGCTCTCTAAGGAAAGAAAAAATCTGTGCCATACTTACCTGTATCATACTGTACTTACAATACTACAGTACAGTACTATACCATATTACCTTCCTGATGCTTGCCCATTACGCGTGATCACAATGGGCAACACAGTCGCAATATGGTCAATATATTTATTGCATCGTTCCACGGTGAGCACATCGTTCCAAAAACTCATTATGCCTTGCGCCAACTCATCCATTTTGTAGGTTTTCACGACTTTTTGGATATGGTCCTTCAGCTGATGCCAGACCATTTCGATAGGATTGAAGTCTGGCGATCTGTCATTGGAGGGGAAAAAAAGGACAATTAGTTAAAGAGATACAGTACACAGTAAAAACAGTGGGAAAAAATGAGATACGGTTACCGCACTTACTCCGCTGGCGTCTTCACCCAGTTGATACAGCGCTCAAGAATATGCACTGTTGACGCTGTGTGCTTCGGATCGTTGTCCTGGTAGAAACGGTGAAAATTCGGGAACTCAACGTGAGATGTATTCCACAATCTAAGGCACAATTTGCTCTTGGAAAAAAACTTTATTCATGATTCCTGTAACAAGAAAAGAAAAGTGCTCAAAAATCTGCACACTAGTACAGTACAGTGCATAAGGCAAAAGCGTCTGACTTATTTTACCTTCAAAGATGACGATGCATCCTGATCCACGCCTAGAGATGGCACCCCACACTTGCATCTTCACTGGGTGTTTTGGACGCGGCTTCATAGATATGCGACATTTTTTGTGGAATGCAAAGGTGGCAAATCTCTCCAGCGAAACAGTAGACTCGTCAGTGAAGATGCAATCCTGGAAAGTTTCTCCACTGTCGATCCATGCCTGGGCCTGGACAACTCTCTTGATCTTGTTAACGTCCCTTATCATAGGGTACGCACTGTAATGACAAGGAATAATTTTATAGGTACAGTACAGTTTCTTAAACAACACTTTAACCTCCTGTACTGTCCAGTACTAACCTCACACGTCCATACTGTATTTCCATCCAATTCTGCGTATCATCTTCTTTATGCTGGTCTCGGATACAGTAAGATTGTGATTTTGCTGCAGAGTGTATTTGACCCTTAAGGCACTCTTCTCATCATTCACTTCACTTATTTTGTCGACCAGAAGAGTTGTCTCCCTACAGTGTACAGAAAAACAACAATCTGGTAAGTTACTGTCCCAGCTAAGCTCAGTCTAAAGCTTGCCGGGAGATGGCCGGGATCGTAGCGGGCTAGCCGCAGGTCCGCTCTCCATTTAAAAACGGAGTTTCCTGTCGGCGGCCACTTCAATAGATAAGCGCTAATGGCGCTTACTATTGAAAGCGCCCGAGGATCGGGAAAACTGCCGAAACCGGCCCGGTTTTGGCCGGAGACAGCCCGCACGCCGCCCGCGCTATTTTAAAACTGCGGTGGCGGCCGCATTAGAGTCAGCCCGGCCGCCACTGTACAGTGAAGTAGGCCATAAGTACAGCACATCCTTTACAGTAAAAATAGTATAAAATTAGATAGATCTACACAATATATAGTTCTATTAATATGCAGCAATATAAACAATAATAGATATACTAGTATAATATACTGTAGTTATACTGTATAAATATACCGAAATAACTATAAAATTAGATAGCTCTACACAATATATAGTTCTATTAATATGCAGCAATATAAACAATAATAGATATACTGTATTATATACTGTAGTTATACTGTATAAATATACCGAAATAACTATAAAATTAGATAGATCTACACAATATATAGTTCTATTAATATGCAGCAATATAAACAATAATAGATATAATGTATAATATACTGTAGTTATATAAATATACAGAAATAACTATAAAATTAGATAGATCTACACAATATATAGTTCTATTAATATGCAGCAATATAAACAATAATAGATATACTGTATTATATAGTTACAGTATATTAATATACATACGCGTTAGTTACCGTTGATGTCCTCGTGCGTTGTTTGCTTTTTCCGTGTGCATGATAGCACACGGTGGTTGATGGCACAACGAGGCCAGAAGCAGCTAACCAGCGTTGGATATCTGCAATTCGTGTACATCTCCTTAATTCTCATGCTGAGATCCTTTGAAATTTTTTTAACAGGCATTGCTGCGAGTAGAAACAAATACAAACACAAGAATGTATATTCGATGTTTAGTCGTGTATTCAATGTGCAGTGAATCCACAAAATGGATGGTGTATTTATACGTTAATGACTCACATTAGAGTACGCCCACTTTCAACACCTGTACCTCGTCGCCATGCATAAAAGGTTACACACTTTGCATAGCCTCCCACTCGATGATCTGTATCTGAACTTGCCCTTGTCCAGACACTGCATTGTGCCATCTGCTTCCATGGATCAACCCCGATTCTATGGACGCAAGAAGCAACTCGCCTCTGCCGTGCCTATCACACAGAAAAAGCGAAAGGCGGCAGCCGTTTCCAAGCCAAGGCCAAAGCGACAGGCTAAGGCTAATAAAGAAAACCTTCTGCTGACCACAAAGGCTAAGGGTTTTAATACACGTAAGCCTTATTATATCAAGAAGAAATTCTGTGATGTACACTCAAGGCAAAACAAATGGCAGCCAACCCATCGAACCCGCAGGCCACTTCCTTGATCACGCTTCGACGTCTCTGCCGCTGCTCTCCCGGAAATCTACAGCCCATCTTCTCCACTACTTGTCCACGACGCTGCCACCGCTCTCCCAGAAACCCACAGCCCATCTTCGCCACTGCTCTTCGACGACGCTGCCGCTTGTGTCCCTGAAATCCACGGGTCACTTTCTCCATTACGCTTAGACGACTCTGCCGCTTCTCGCCCGGAAATCCACAGGTCGCTTTCTCCATCCCTCTTCGACAACGCTGCCGCTTCTCTCCCGGAAATCCACAGGTTACCTCCTCCATCCTTCTTCGACGATGCTGCCGCTTCTCTCCAGGGAACCCACATCTCATCCTCCGTAGCACCCATCCACCCAAATGTCCACATCACACCATGCACAAGAACCAGCTTGTTAGACCGCATGCTGAATGGGTTAAGTGTGGATATCCCCGGGAACTCGACTATGCTGGTAAAGATAGATCTGCTTTTAGAGACCATGCTAAATATGAATCAACGGATGGAGAAGATGGATCAACAGATGGAGAAGATAGAGACTGACATAGCGGGGATACATAATTTGCTCGGTGTTCATGCCCCTGTATCCCCGACGCCGGAGCAGGAGGGTGGCATGGATGTAATGAATGAGACCTTCGACCACCTTCCAACACCAAGCGCACCCCCTCCACCAGAAGAATTTGTGTACATGTATGCCGTTGAGGAGGAGGATAACATGACAACCCCATCAAGACAATGCCAGGAGACAACATGGTGACCAAGACAGGAGGAAAGCTTCCTCCCAGACAACCTACCCTCACCCGCCACCACAAGCACACCCGCTCCCAGAAGCACACCCGCTCCCAGAACCCAACCCACATACGCTTGCATCGATACAGTGCCCGACATCATCCTGCGCGAGCTGCCACCGGCACTCAGGGAGAAGTATAGGGCGATGAGTGCTGGTTTACCCCAGAAGTATGGCATGTTAATTTTTAAGCACCACGTGTCCTATTTGGTGTACTGCGGGTGGGCCAAAAATGTCAACTACGAAGGAAATCGCGGAAAAAGGGCACTTCCTGAAAATTTAAGAAGGACTATTGTGGAGGAATTGCGGAGCTATTTTTCAATTTCAGATCCTTTAATGAAAATCGTTCGAGACTCCATTAATGGCATTTTGCGCCATACAAGGCATCGGCCCTGGAAGGACAATCTGGTGGGGATCGAATTTGCGTGACTGTTCAATTTGTTGTTTATTTTTTGTAAATGTTTTAACTTTATGTACTTTAATAAAGGAGATGTTGCGTTTTTTAAATTTTATGAATAAAGAATTTTTTTTACTAACTCCATACTGTTGTGCTTTACATGTTTTGACTTTCTGTACTTTAATAAAGGAGATGTTGCGTGTTTTAACTTGTATTAGTAAAGAAATGTTTTTACTTACTGTACACAAGACCTGCACAATTCCAGTCCCCGAGGGCCGCAAACAGGCCCGGTTTTCAAGGTTATCCTTAAAACCGGGCCTGTTTGCGGCCCTCGAGGACTGGAGTTGTGCAGGCCTGACTGCATGGTCTGTACACCATCCTACTGTAAATGTTTTGACTTTCTGTTCTTTAATAAAGGAGATGTTTCGTGTTTTAAATTTTATGAATAAAGATTTTTTTTTACTAACACCATACTGTTGTGCTGTACATGTTTTGACTTTCTGTACTTTATTAAAGGAGATGTTTCGTGTTTTACATTTTATGAATAAATATTTGTTTTTACTAACACCATACTGTTGTGCTATACATGTTTTGACTTTCTTTGCTTTAATAAAGGAGATGATGCGTGTTTTAACTTGTATTAATAAAGAAATGTTTTTACTTACTGTACACAAGACCTGCACAATTCCAGTCCTCGAGGGCCGCAAACAGGCCCGGTTTTCAAGGTTATCCTTAAAACCGAGCCTGTTTGCGGCCCTCGAGGACTGGAGTTGTGCAGGCCTGACTGACTGTACTGTACACCATCCTACTGTAATGTTAATGTTTTGAATTGCTGTACACTTAAAATGTTTTTAAATTGTATTTGTAAATAAATGTTTTTGTACTTACTCCACCAATAAAAGAAAATGTTGATTTGTTTTAAATTGTTCCATTGTCTCCTTTTATACTGTAACAAAATTCAGTGTTTCTAGAACATACTGTCCAGGCATACTGTACAGTACTGTATACTGTAGGCATGCTCAGCACTGTACAGTACATCACAAGAGTATTAAAACAATACTGCTGCGGCCAAGTTTATTCGAGCATTTGCCCGTTCTTGGACGCAGCAGTATCCTGGCGCGCGCCGCAGGGTGACGGGCGCGCGCCGAAGCAGCGGAAGAGCGCCCTCCGATCGGGGCGCTCTCCCTACCGCTGCCGGGTCCGCCGGGTCCCCCGGAACCCCCTGCCGCCGTCCCGCGATCGCGGGACACCAGGGCTCCCTCGGGGAGCCCTGGACGCGCGTGCAGGGGGCGCTGGCACCCGATGATGCTTGACCGCGCATCGGTGATGCGCGGCACGCTGAGGGAGTGCGGCTCGCAAGCCGGGACATTTCCCGGCTTGCGGAATGAGCCGCACTCGGATAAACTGTGTCGGCAGTGTACATGCTGTACGGGTATAGAATACACATACTGTATGTACTGGAATACATGTAGAATAAATGCATACTTTTTATTTTTTGGGTTTATTATACAGTATGTATATAAAAAAAGTATTGTATACTGTCTGAAAACAACAGCATACTGTTTCAGGTTTTCTAGGAAGCTCTCAGTTATTCTATCCTAATCAATAACAACGGCCACCAAACTGTTGACTCCGGTACGTGTTTTTTTTAATCCGATTCAGCAATGTGCAGGCATTGTTACACAAAGCGATATTATCCATCGAAATCCCTCCATTAGCCGTTTTCTTTTCTGAGGAAAAATAAAAGTACAAGTTTTACTG
This sequence comes from Ascaphus truei, assembly GCF_040206685.1. Lineage (NCBI taxonomy): Eukaryota > Metazoa > Chordata > Amphibia > Anura > Ascaphidae > Ascaphus > Ascaphus truei. The sequence continues at coordinate 39,608,480 of NC_134501.1, read as the reverse complement.
TAATGATCAGTCAGCCCCCCTAAAGAAGTTCCCACAGTCAGTCCCACCAATAATTTTCTCGGGGGGCGTCTCCTGTTCACATGCGCCTACTGTAGATGTGATGACACACATATGCGTTTCAAGAAGGTTCCAATGCGCATGCGCCTAGCGTTCCACCAATTGTTCAGTATCTACTGTAGAAGCTGCTCAGCCAATGATATTGCTTACAGGAGAATCGCTTGACTGTGCATTGATATTGATATTTCAAAAACAGAATAAAATACGGCAACATTACTCACCATAGACTTTGCCAATCAGCTGGCGCCGAGTCACTGCCAGTCCCGTATTCTTGATTATACACGTCGTTGACAGGTGACAGCGGGACTACTACACCTGTAGTCAGCTGATGAGGCTGGAAATCGCCTAGGTACATGCAAGCTTGCTGGAATCTGTACACGAAATCCGGCTCAGGCTGCAGGTATCCGGGCGGGGACAGATAGCAAGGGTTGCCGGTCACCAGGTTTTCACTGACGGTCGGACCGTTATTGGAAGCCGGTGCTGGTGCTGGCACATTGCTTGCCTGTGACTGACATTTCTTAGTTGGTTTTAACATGACCTTTCGCCTTTTGAAGTCTCCATGATCATAGATACGGGAAAAACCCGGTGATACACACCAATACCCTCCAATAACTTCGGGATCAATACGAAAAAATCATGGATCGATACATAACTTTTTCCTTATTGCACGCTTCCACACATGAGCATCTGGTGAAAATTTGTAAAAGTCATAGTTTTCGATAAAATACTGATAAATTTGACCAACTGTTGCCATCTTATCAACTGTTGCATTGATCGCAGCCCATATTAAATAAGCGTACGTTCTATCGGGTTTTTGGAACACGGACTGCAGTTGTGCACTCATCTCGGAACTCTCAGGACAATAGAACACAAGACACTGATCATTTAGTTTTAATATGAAAAGCCTAAATTGATACATTATTGTAACTTCTTCAGTCCCAAGGCCAATTTACAATGGACCACTGTTGTATTCTTTTAAACACCTGCAAGTCAACACATTACTGAAGCGCATGCGCATTACAATTCATGAATATCTGCCATCTGCCGAATACGCGAAGAATTGCAACCAATTAAATCCGAACCATTATCAATAAACACATCAACCGCGCATCAACCACGGTTGTGAATGCAACATGAATGCGGTATGAATGCGGTCAGAATGCGGCATGAACATGGTGAAGTGCGGTAAAGTGCGTGGCATTCGAAAAAATCCCCGAAAATGCGAAAATGCGTTTTTTTTTATAAGATGGCAACAGTTGTTCAAATTTATCAGTATTTTATCAAAAACTATGACTTTTACAAATTTTTGCCAGATGCTCATGTGTGGAAGCGTGCAATAGGGAAAAAGTTATGTAGCGATCCATGTTTTTTCGTATTGATCCCGATTTTATTGGAGGGTATTGGTGTGTATCACCAGGTTTTTCCCGTATCTATGATCATGGAGACGGCAAAAGGTCGTGTTAAAATCAACTTAGAAACGTTAGTCGCTGGCAAGCAATGCGACAGCGAAAGCGACAGCGAAAGCGACAGCTTCCAATAACGGTCCGACTGTCAGTGAAAACCTGGTGACCGGCAACCCTTGCTGTCTGTCCCCGCCCGGATACCTGCAGCCTGAGCCGGATTTCGCGTACAGTTTCAAGCAAGCTTGCATGTACCTAAGCGATTTCCAGCCTCATCAGCTGACTACAGGTGTAGTAGTTCCGCTGTCACCTGTCAACGACGTGTATGATCAAGAATACGGGACTGGCACTGGCTCGGCGCCAGCTGATGGGGAAAGTCTATGGTGAGTAATGTTGCCGTATTTTATTCTGTTTTTTTATTTTGAAAATATCAATATCAGTGCGATTCAAAAGTCAAGCGATTCTCCTGTAAGCAATATCATTGGCTGAGCGGCTTCTACAGTAGATACTGCACAATTGGTGAAAAGCTAGGCGCATGCGCATTGGAACCTTCTTGAAATGCATACTGTATGCGTGTCATCACATTGACAGTAGGCGCATGCGCATGTGAACAGTAGACGCCCCCGAGAAAATTATTGGAGGGACTGACTGTGGGAACTTCTTTAGGGGACTGACTGACCATTACAGTAAAACTTTTACTTTTTTTTTTGTTTCTCAGAAAATAAAACTTTGTCATCTCATGCGGAAAACGGCAAATGGAGGGGTTTCGATGGATAATATCACTTTGTATTACAATGCCTGCACATTGCTAAATATGAGTAAAAAAAAAAAACACGTACCGGAGTCTACAGTTTAGTGGCCATTGTTATTGATTAGGATAGAATACCTGAAACAGTATGCTGAAGTTTTCCGACCTTATACAATACTTTTTTATATATACTGTATAATAAACTCGAAAAAATAAAAAGTATGCATTTATTCTACATGTATTATGTTAGTATGTTTTACAGTCAGCACAACAGTATGGTGTTATTAAAAAAAATTCTTTATTCATAAAATTTAAAAAATGCAACATCTCCTTTATTAAAGTACAGAAAGTCAAAACATTTACAGTAGGATGGTGTACAGAACAGTCAGTCAGGCCTGCACAACTCCAGTCCTCGAGGGCCGCAAACAGTGTTGCCCATTGTGATCGCGCGTAATGGGCAAGCATCAGGAATGTAGTATGGTATAGTACTGTACTGTAGTATTGTAAGTACAGTATGATACAGGTAAGTATGGCACATTTTTTTTCTTTCCTAGTAGTCAGAGTATACAGTAGTTCCAGTGTAGACTAGTTTGACAGTACTAACTGCATACTGTAGTCCAATATGGAGTAGCTATACAGTACACAATGCCATAATACAGTATGCACCTACAGTAACTGCTCAATTTTTTTCTTTCCAGAGAGAGCAGCACCAGCCATCTGGTTACAAAGTATTTAACAGTAGTCACAGTATACAGTAGTTTCAGTATAGACTAGTTTGACAGTACTATACAGCACACAATGCCATAATACAGTATGCACATAACTGCACTAATTTTTTGTTTTCTTGTCTTTTCAGAAAAAAGGATAGACTGGGGGAGAGGGGGTATCGTGTAAAGTCTGTGAACAGTTTGTACAGTAAAGTGTACAGTATCTAAACTGCAGTCATGATGTACACAAAACCTCTCCTCTCTCAATGAACTACTGTACTGTACACAGAATGAGGAAGAAGATAAAGACAGAAAAAAATATATTACTATATATATATATATTATATTATATATTATATATTATTAATTAATATTATTATCAATGTGCATTATTCATGATTATCCACCGGGCCTCAATTTCCATCTGACAGAAGAACTGAATAAAGACTGCATTTTGTATTATTCATGATTATTTTTATATTTGTTTTCTTTGTTCCTGATAAAATAAAATAAATATTTCTTTACATTCATGATAATCATAATCATTGACAACCCCCCCCCCCCCCACCTACACCAAAGAAAAAGAAAGAATGACAAAAAGTGGTAATTTACTGCTTCAACAACATGAATCAGATAATGTTTTTTTTAACTCTCAATTTCACAGTGCTGTGCAAATCAGATTTACATATCAAATTCGAGAAGGGATTATCCCAAGCGTTACTGTAAACAAAGCCTCAAATGGTTGGGGGGGTGGATGGGTGAGTGGATGGGTGAGTCATGCGCAGTACTCATCAGCTAGCTCCCTTCCCAAAGAGGATTACAGAGAGGTGACTCGAAGACAACAATAGGAAAATTAGGCACGCAGGCGCAGAGAGGTGATGCTCGGCTAGGGACGGATTAAAAACACAATGGCAAGCTTTTGAAACAGAATGGCTCTGGAGAGGTGTCTGTTGATGAGTTTCAAATCCTTGAGCGAGCCTTGTGTGTGTGCATGGGGGAGGGGGGTACAGGGTACAGCTGCATGAAGGATTAGCTGTACTGCAGTTAAAAGAAATGGCATATTTTCAAAAGGCAGGTCATCATAATAATTTGATCCCTACACCCCCAAATACAGTACAAAAAAGCACACAAATCAACCATGTGCAGTCAAACGCACAGTGTTGCAGTCAAAAGCTACAGCACAGATTGAATATCGTAATATCAAGATGGTTTAGGCAGGCTTGTGGAGAAAATAAAAATAAAAAATGAAGATAATTTTTTTTTTTCACTCACTTGAACTTTGCAAGCAAGCAGTGGTGAACTGACAGACGCATGCGCAGTAATATTAAGCTATGTACTGTAGCTCCCATCCCAAAGAGGATTACACGCAGGTGCAGAGAGGTGATTCTCGGCTAGGGACGGATTAAAAACACAATGGCAAGCTTTAGAAACAGAATCGCTCTGGAGAGGTGTCTGTCGATATGAGTTTCAAATACTTGAGCGAGCCTTGTGTGTGCATGGTGGAGGGGGGTACAGGGTACAGCTGCATAAAGGATTAGCTGTACTGCAGTTCAACGAAATGGCATATTTTCAAAAGGCAGTTCATCATATAATTTGATCCCTACACCCCCAAATACAGTACATTAAAAGCACACAAATCAACCATGTGCAGTCAAACGCACAGTGTCGCATACAAAAGCTACAGCACAGATTGAATATAGTAATATCAAGATGGTTTAGGCAGGTTTGTGGAGAAAATAAAAATAAAACAAAAGCTGTGTGTGTTGAGTGCACGCGCATAGTAAGTGAAACTTCTTTGTCTTTTGTCACTGTTTTGTCACAGAAATTGTATTTGTAAGAATGATATATTTAATAAAGAATACATTTTCAGTGCCAAATCGCAAAGAATTTTAACTTAGAACACGTGTTTTAGCTATTTGCACTTCTATATTTATAGTAACTGGGAATTCCGTGTGTGTGTGTGCGTCCGTCAGTGTGTCTGTCAGTGTGTGTGTCTGTGTGTGCACGCATGTGTGTGTCAGTCAGTGTGTGGTGCGTCAGTGTGTATGTGCGTCAGTGTGTGTGTGTGTCAGTCAGTGTGTGCGTCAGTCAGTGTGTGCGTCAGTCAGTGTGTGCATGTGCGTCAGTCAGTGTGTGTGCGTCAGTCAGTGTGTGTGCGTGCGTCAGTCAGTGTGTACGTGCGTCTGTCAGTGTCTTTGTGTGTGTGTGTCTGTCAGTGTGTGTGTGTGTGTATGTGTCTGTCAGTGTGTGTATGTGTGTGTGTCTGTCAGTGTGTGTGTGTCAGTCAGTGTGTGCGTGCGTGCGTCAGTCAGTCAGTGTGTGCGTGCGTCAGTCAGTGTGTGTGCATCTGTCAGTGTGCGTCTGTCAGTGTCTTTGTGTGTGTGTCTGTCAGTCAGTGTGTGTCTGTCAGTGTTTGTGTGTCTGTGTGTGCGCGTGTGTGGTGTGTCAGTGTGTGTGTGCGTCAGTGTGTATGTGCATCAGTGTGTATGTGCGTCAGTGTATGTGTGTGTGTGTCAGTCATTGTGTGCGTCAGTCAGTGTGTGCGTCAGTCAGTGTGTGTGTGTGTGTGTGTGTGTCAGTCAGTGTGTGTGCGTGCGTCAGTCAGTGTGTGTGTGCGTCTGTCAGTGTGCGTCTGTCAGTGTCTTTGTGTGTGTCTGTCTGTCAGTGTGTGTGTGTGTGTCAGTCAGTGTGTGTGTCAGTCAGTGTGTGTGTCAGTCAGTGTGTGTGTCAGTCAGTGTGTCAGTCAGTGTGTGTGTGTGTGTGTGTGTGTGTGTGTCATTCAGTGTATCAGTGTGTGTGTCAGTCAGTGTGTGTGTCAGTCAGTCAGTGTGTGTCAGTCAGTCAGTGTGTGTCAGTCAGTGTCATTGTGTGTGTGTGTGTGTGTGTGTGTGTGTGTGTGTGTGTGTGTGTGTGTGTGTGTCATTGTGTGTCCCCATGTTGCAGGCTGCAGATCAATGACAGGTGTCTGTGCTCCCGAGCAGATCTCAGCCAATAGCAGTGAGGCAGGCAGGCTCTGCTGCTCGGTTAGGTGCACAGAGCGCTGTGTGTCAGTGTGAGTTACAGAACAGGGGCACAGACCGCACAGACCAACACCGAACCCAGCACAGCCTCTCAGCTCCGACACCATGTGTGGGGCTCCCTCTGCAGCGCACCTGTACCACGGCCTCTGCTGGCTGCTCGGCCCGGCACTCACTGCCCTGCTCTCCATGTCAGGTACTGTCTGGTCTTCTACCTCTCCCCCTCCCTATCACCCTGCACCTCTCTCTCCTCACTCCCCCTGTGTCACTCCATCAGCCTGCTTTACCTACCACTCTATGCCTGCTCCTCTCCTACACCGCGTGACTCCTCCCACCCCACCACCAAAGCGCCCGGTCCTCCAGTCACCGGTGTGGAAACAAGCTCTTCCCACGCGCGGCATTCCCCGTTCCCACTGATTAGTACCGGCATCTCCTCGGGCTGTGGTCTGGCACCTGTATCTCAACGGGCTGCGGTCCGGCACCGGGTCTCCAAACCATGGCGTCCGGTGTGGAGGAGCGTTAGGAGTGGCAGTGGCGATTAAATTTGGGGGGAAAGTCGCCGCTGCCAGCCGCTTCTGCGCATGCGCATGAGTCCGTAGTCATCGCCATTAGTAATGCGCAGGCGCACCATTGCAGCGGACGTATGGGGAGAATGGCGGCCGTTAGGAGCGGCTGCCGCATATGTGATCAGCCGTGTGGGGGGAGCGGCGCCCGTCACAGCAGGCGTGTGGGGGGAGGGGGAGCCGTGACGTCACTTCCGTTTCATTTTCGTATCCATCTCTCCCATTTTGCCCCATCAGAATAGGTGCCACTAAAGAAGTTTCACTTCAAAAATCACTCTTGAACTTCGCAAGCAAGCAGGAATGTGATTGAAACCAGAAAGACACACAATCAATGGCATGGTGTGGGAGAGGTTTATTGCACTGTAGAGAAGATAAGAAGTTGAAATACCCTGCAGTGCAGTAAATTATTCTGTGTGTGTGCGGGGGCGAGCGAGGGGAGAGCGCTGTATATGCCAAAATGTGATACTGTTACAGTACTGTACACACCTATGCATTTCAACAATTTTCAAATGAGACAGTACCACAAGATTGGCGTAAAGCAGATGTGGTGCCTATATTTAAAAGGGGAGCTAGATCACAACCGGGAAATTACAGACCTGTAAGCCTAACTTCAATAGTAGGGAAACTACTTGAAGGTTTAATACGGGATAATATTCAGGAATACTAATAATTTTTTTCCCACTAGGTAATAGTCAGCATAGATTTATGAAGGATAGATCTTGCCAAACTAACCTTATTTGTTTCTTTGAGGAGGTAAGTAGGAATTTAGACCAGGGTAATGCAGTTGATGTGGTCTACTTAGATTTTGCAAAGGCTTTTGATACGGTTTCACACAAGAGGTTGGTGTACAAAATAAAGAAAATTGGACTCAGTAATAATATATGCACCTGGATTGAAAACTGGTTAAAGGATAGACAACAGAGGGTTGTCATAAATGGAACTTTTTCAAGTTGGGCTAAAGTCGTGAGATGAGTACCTCAGGGATCGGTACTGGGACCCCTGCTTTTTAACTTGTTTATTAATGACCTTGAGGTTGGGATCGAGAGCAAAGTCTCCATCTTTGCTGATGATACTAAATTGTGTAAAGTAATAGAATCAGACCAGGTTTTAATTTCTCTTCAGAAGGTCTTGGAGAGACTGGAAATGTGGGCAGGTAAATGGCTGATAAGGTTTAATACAGATAAATGTAAGGTTATGCATTTGGGATGCAAGAATAAAAAGGCAACTTACAAATTAAATGGAGATATATTGGGGGAATCCTTGATGGAGAAGGATTTAGGAGTGCTTGTAGACAGCTGGCTTAGCAATAGTGCCCAATGTCATGCAGTAGCTGCAAAGGAAAACAAGATCTTATCTTGCATCAAACGGGCAATGGATGGAAGGAACGTAAACATAATTATGCCCCTTTACAAAGCATTAGTAAGACCACACCTTGAATATGGAGTACAATTTTGGGCAACAATCCTAAGAAAAAACATTATGGAACTAGAGAGAGTGCAGAGAAGAGCCACTAAATTAATAAAGGGGATGGACAATCTAACTTATGAGGAGAGGCTAGCTAAAATAGATTTATTTACATTAGAAAAGAGGCGTCAAAGAGGGGATATGATAACAATATACAAATATATTCAGGGACAATACAAGGAGCTTTCAAAAGAACTATTCATCCCACGGGCAGTACAAAGGACTTGGGGCCATACCTTAAGGTTGGAGGAAAGGAAATTTTACCAGCAGCAAAAGAAAGGGTTCTTTACAGTAAGGGCAGTTAAAATGTGGAATTCATTACCCATGGAGACTGTGATGGCAGATACAATAGATTTGTTCAAGAAAAGGTTGGACATCTTTTTAGATGGGAAAGGTATACAGGGATATACCAAATAAGTATACGTTTGAAGGATGTGGGAAATATATCTGTATATGCTTCACCGGCACCTCAAGTTGAAAGACTTCTTTTCTAAATCTGGCCCACCATCCACTACCAACACTGCCGCCACTACATTCATGGCAAAAAGTACATTTGATCCGCAAGTTTTGAATTGTAATATCGCAACGTTCATGAATCTTCTGGGGAAAGAGACTCAAAGCAAAATTCGGAATCATAAGACCAGCTTCCAGAATCTCAACACTGATGAACAACAAGCTTTGAAGGCTCTCAGGCACAACAAGGATATCATTGTCAGAGCCGCTGATAAAGGAGGAGGCATTGTTGTGTTGAATTACCTTTACTACAAGCAAGAAATTGAACAGCAGTTGTCGGATGAGAAGCACTATAAACGCTTGTCTGGTGATCATAAATCCATGTATAAAACAGAAATCGACTCCATTATACAACTAGGGGTGTCGAATATGTGGATTTCAGAGGAAACAAGCAAGTTTCTCACGCAACACCATCCCAGAATGCCTGTCCTCTACACCATTCCTAAGATACATTATTCAGCCACTTAACCTCCAGGGAGACCTATCATCTCAACACTGTCCTCTTTGTATTATCCATTATCACAATTTGTGGACTTTTATCTACAACCTTTAGTCTCTCAAATGGTATCCTATGTAAAAGACACTACAGACTTTATGGCTCACATCAGCAACTTGGCCTTTGATCCCACGGAGTGTGTTTTGGTCACACTCGACGTGGCAAGTCTTTATACAAACATCCCACACAAGGCAGGCCTAGACGCAGTTCGCAGTAAGTCTACAGATGTGGTTATACCAACAGGCCCGCCGTGGGAGTTCCTACTGTTACTGATGGAGGTTATCCTTAACAATATTTTTTTTAAATTCGAGAAGAACTGTTACCTACAGCTCAGTGGTACTGCCATGGGTTCGAATATGGCACCCTCATACGCCAATCTATACATGGACGTATACGAGCAGACGCACATTTTGAATGATGGCCCATATGCACATCACATCAGGAAATACCTTCACTACATTGACGACATTTTTATCATTTGGAGCGGCAATTTAGCAGAGATGTTTGTTTTGGTGGAACATTTGAATAACATTTGAATAACATTTGAATAACATCCCCTCCACAATACGATTTACTCTTTCCCACAGCAATATGGAGATTTCCTTCCTGGATATTATGGTGTATAAGACCCATGGCACTTTAGCCACTAGGCTGTACCACAAGCCCACGGATAAAAACACATTACTTCATGCATCTAGTCACCATCCTGCCCCACTAAAGAAGGGTTTACCCTATTCACAACTGTTAAGGGTGAAACGGATCACCAGCGATCCTGAAAAGGTGGACAATGCAACACGGTTCCTGGAAAGATGATACTGCCGAAATTATGTTAAACTTGCATTGGAACGCGTCAAACAACTGGATCGTAATACACTGCTTAACACTCCCCAAGGGATGCTCAAACCAACAGATTTAATGTGGTTAGCACGTATCGTGCTTGAACATCACAGGTGGCCCATCTATATGTAGATTTCAATTTCACAATAACAGTGTTCCCAGACATTTCGCCGTGGTACATTCTAAGGGTCCCACGAGCTTGAGAATAGCTGGCATAGAACAAATTTTTGACTCAAAACTGGGTGGCGACAGGTTTAAGACACTCTGCATTCGTGGATCTTTTGGATCTATTCTTCGGGAACTTTAGTCCCTAAAGGTCTCAACGAATGCATAGATACTAGTATTCTAGTTTAAATGACACTGTGCTTTCTATTTTCTCCACAGCACCTCTTTATATTCCCCTTCCCCCCCCCTTCTTTTTATATTTTAAATTCAAATTTTGATTCTCAATCCGCTCTTTTTGTTTAGAATATTTATTTGTAATATATCTGCACATGTGTGTCTATATATTCGTTCCCCTATAGTATGTGCACTCTCCAGCACTAGTGTATCACTTACACTGTAGCAGAGTGGTTGTGACACACACTTATCACTATATAGTATATATAATAATCGTCATTTTCTAACACTTTTAGTATTATCTCTTTGATTCCAGTCTGCCCTCATCATATCCCCTGCCTTCTATATTAGAGTGAGTAATTTTTATGCTCACTCCTTCCCTCAAACCTGTCTTTTTTATTCAGTCCTTTCTAATTTCTCACTGAAAATGACCTTTTTTAATTAGGATTTTATTTATATGGTTTGTCGGCATTGTGCAGGGTATTGATGTGTTTTTATGTTGTTATATTTATATATTTTTATTTATCATATTCATCCAAGTTTCAAGTTTCACTCCATGTCTTTATTCATTTACATGTCACGACTTAGATTGTTTACAGCTGTTCTTGCTATAAGTGGCAATCACGGTGGCTATATTAACCCAGTTCAGCAACCACAATCTCATCCTTGAGAAAGTCACCTAGAGTGACGAAACGCATTGGACGTCATCACGTAGCAGCGCAGCAACGCAGTGACGCGGGCACGTTTTGTGTGAAGCAACCAGGATCACTTGTTCCTTTACATCTGGGGATAGAGGCACCCGTCTTCATATATACATCCGGTGTCGCTGCAAGGACTCAGATGCAGGAAGCCTCATCTCAAACTGAGGTCTGACACGTGGGAAGTGATTTGTGCCACAGGAGGGAATTGATTTTTCAGCATCAGAACAACACCAGTTTAACCGGATTGCACGCTGAGGAGGTCTATTCCGTGCTTCAACAGATGTAACAGGACTGTCACCAGCACACCCACATCACCATTGAGAAGGGATATTCTCTAGTGGGTGTTTACTGTTCCTTACTGGGCTATCATCAGCCATATGGACTGTCATTGACATTCACCACTGTTGGCCTTTTTTCCCCATGATATCTTGCTTGCTTGCTCCACATCCCCTTCCATATGTCACTTGCTAATTGCTGCTATCTGCTTGTACTAGACTATTATTGCTTTTTAATCACACCAGTTTACTACTAGTCCTTTTGACTACTCTGGTCATTTAATAAAATTTACACACATTTATTTTTCAACCATACGGAACTGGCGCTTCTTTTTCTCCTGTTTTCTGTTTACATTTGGTCAGACTTGACCACACAGAAGCTTCGCTTATTCCGTACAGAGTGACCCTATGCTAGAATCAATTGATGCTCACATTATTCACTTGCTACACTTCTTTAATCTTATTTTTTACACTACACATATACAGAATACATTTGCACATTTTAACACTACCATTCACTCACTACCGCTACTATTTGTTTCTGTATATATATATATATATATATATATATATATATATATATATATATATATATATATATATAAAGCAGAAAATAGCCGTGTTAGTCCAGTTGCGATAGTGCAGAATAAATGAGTTCTTCAGTATTAGGTGATACCTATTTTATTGGACTAACAATTTATGTCATAGGACAAGCTTTCGAGAGTTATCCTCTCTTCTTCAGATCAAGCAATACTGATATACAAAGGATTCAATGGCTAAAACAGTGTAGAGAGAAGAAAAAAAACAGATATCTACTGTAGATAAGGTAGGGTGTTAAAAGTGTTTGAAGCCAGGGGACAGTGACAAAGAGAGGTGGGGAGGGAGAGGGATGCTGTGGGGGGGGGGGGGGAGGAGAGAGAAAGTGTGGATAAGAATTGAGGCAAGCAGGATAATTACAAACAATTTTGATTGGGTGTGAGAAAACCCATGTCCGCATTAAGTCCTTTGGATTTGGTGTCAAAGAGTCTTATCATTCTGAGTTCAAAGAACGGAGAACATTTGAACTCAGAATGATAAGACTCTTTGACACCAAATCCAAAGGACTTAATGCAGACATGGGTTTTCTCACACCCTATCAAAATTGTTTGTAATTATCCTGCTTGCCTCAATTCTTATCCACACTTTCTCTCCCCCCCCCCCCCCCCCACAGCATCCCTCTCCCTCCCCACCTCTCTTTGTCACTGTCCCCTGGCTTCAAACACTTTTAACACCCTACCTTATCTACAGTAGATATCTGTTTTTTTTCTTCTCTCTACACTGTTTTAGCCATTGAATCCTTTGTATATCAGTATTGCTTGATCTGAAGAAGAGAGGATAACTCTCAAAAGCTTGTCCTATGACATAAATTGTTAGTCCAATAAAAAAGGTATCACCTAATACTGAAGAACTCATTTATTCTGCACTATATATATATATATATATATATATATATATATATATATATATATATATATATAAGCAAAAAAAAAGAAAGAAGCGCCAGCTCCGTGATGTAATAGAGAAAATAAATTAGATTTATCGAGAGGTAGAGTGGTCAAAAGGACCTATGCTCTCAGGTGAGATTAAAAAGCATACAATTAAAACATATGGTTGCAAAATGTAGCAGTGAACAAGCAGTGTGAGGTATAGGATAAGAGGCAGGAGAGTGGGGCATCAATGGTTAATGAAGTACACAGTGAGGGTAAGTCATATATGCCCGATACAGTCCATGGCACAAGCAGTCAGAGTTCAAATATCACCAATAGAGAATGTCCCTTCGCAGATATTGAATATAATGTACTGACCACAGACCTTGTTGGATACGTAACTGGTTCCTTACACGTGTTGTTCGGTTCCGCTGTGGGATAGTAATGTCTCCTGGCACGCTGAAGATAAAATCCCACTGCCAGTCCCGTATCTTGATCATACACGTAGTTACCAGGTGACAGCGGGACTACTACACCTGTAGTGAGCTGATGAGGCTGGAAAGCGCTTGGGTACATGCAAGCTTGCTGGAATCTGTACGCGAAATCCGGCTCAGGCTGCAGGTATCCGGGCGGGGACAGACAGCAAGGGTTGTCGGTCACCAGGTTTTCACTGACGGTCGGACCGTTATTGGAAGCCGGTGCTGGTGCTGGTGCTGGTGCTGGCGCGTTGCTTGCCTGCGAGTGAAGTTTCTTAGTTGGTATTAACATGACCTATCGCCTTTTGAAGTCTCCATGATCATAAATACGGGAAAAGCCCGGTGATACACACCAACACCCTCCCATAACATCGGGATCAATACGACAAAAACCATGGATCGATACATAACTTTTTCCTTATTGCACGCTTCCACACACGAGCATCTGGTGAAAATTTGCAAAAGTCAAAGTTTTCGATAAAATACTGATAAATTTGAACAACTGTTGCCATCTTAACATCTGTTGCATTAATCGCGGCCCATATTAAATAAGCGTACGTTCTGTCGGGTTTTTGGAACACGGACTGCATTTGTGCACTCATCTCGGGACTCTCAGGAAAATAAAACAAGACCAGACACTGTGCTTGTATTTTTTAATATGAAAAGCCTAAATTGATACATTATTGTAACTTCTTCAGTCCCAAGGCCAATTTACAATGGACCACTGTGGTATTCTTTTAAACACCTGCAAGTCGACACATTACTGAGGCGCATGCGCATTACAATTCATGAATATCTGCCATCTGGCGGATACACGAAGAATTGCAAACAATTAAATCCAAACCTTTATCAATAAACACATCAACCGCGGGTGTGAATGCGGTCAGAATGCGGCATGAACGCGGTGAAGTGCGGTGAACTGCGTGGCATTCGGAAAAAATCCCGAAAAAATTCAGAGATGTTGGAGAATAAAAGGGGCTGCGGCTGTATACACGGTGCAGCGCCTCCACCGATGAGGGATCCCAGCGTGGTGAGAGTGTTCCCTCACCTGAACCAACATATACAGTAAATACACACGGTTGGATAAGAACAGTATTTACTAAGCATAGAATATAACTCCTTCACATATGTCTCATTGCATCACCCCACATATAACTCATTGCATCACCCCACATGTAACTCATTGCATCACCCCATATGTAACTCATTGCATCACCCCACATGTAACCCATTGCATCTCCCCACATGTAACTCATTGCATGTCCCCACATGTAACTCATTGCATCTCCCCACATGTAACTCATTGCATGTCCCCACATGTAACTCATTGCATCTCCCTACATGTAACTCATTGCATCACCCCACATGTAACTCATTGCATCACCCCACATGTAACTCATTGCATCACCCCACATGTAACTCATTGCATCACCCCACATGTAACTCATTGCATCACCCCACATGTAACTCATTGCATCACCCCGCATGTAACTCATTGCATCACCCCACATGTAACTCATTGCATCACCCCACATGTAACTCATGGCCTCACACCACATGTAACACATTGCATCACCCTTTGTCCTTCCAGTATCAACGTGCCTGGGCACTTAACCCCTGAGTGTCCACAAGCAATAGTGTGAGTGTAAGGGATAGCGCTTCCCTGTGTTGGGGCCTGGTGGTGCACTTATAATACCTTACTGGTCATAGTCCAGACCAGGATAACCAATGGAGAAATCCTCAGATCAACCGCGTGCTCCGTGCTTCTATCTGCTGCTATCCTCCCGCTTGGATCCTTTGGCAGATGCCTCTGGAGGGGCCTCCCGACTGGAGTGTACCCCTATAAGTAGTCTGTCTCTTTATCTGAACAGCCTCCTCTGCACAGGCTGTACTTCCTTCAGACAATGTCCTGCAGCATGTCTCATGCTATTGCTATAGTGACAAGGGTTCCTAACATAGGGCATTTCTGTACAGCATATACATAAAGTACTTCTACTGTGACTCAGGGGACTAACTGGGCCCTTGGGGATAACCTCTGGCCTAGTCCCTGGAGCACAGCTCCGTGGACACTATCTGCACCTTCAGGATCCAGGTCTTGACTCACAGGTTCCTGTCCCAGCATGCAATACTATTTCCTTGTCTCCCAGAGGAATCTTGCAGCCCGATTTGCTCCCTGGTGTCAGGTGGTGTATCTGCCCCTGAGCATCATGGGGCTTGTAGTCCTATCTGCAGCCTCTATCATTAGCAGCCTTGTGCGCTCTCTCTAATGGCTGCCGCTGTGCACCTTGCGCTTGCACGAACCTAGTAATGGGCGCTGTAATTCGCACTGCGCATGCATGAGCCCTGCGAGTGCGCGCAACGCAACATGGCGGCGCCCTGCAGAGGGCGCCGCTGGCGAGTCCGTCACCACGCCTGCAACACACCCACTGTAACGAGGATAAAGGGGGGAACGGGAGAGCGGGGGTTGGGGAAAGGAGGGGACCGGGTTACACTTATTCAGGACTCCATTCATTCTTTTGGAGATCCTAACTTAAGGGATACTATCCCTATCTACAACATAATAAACAGGGGGCCCTGGTCTACACCATTACTTTATAAACATTACTCGTCTACTCTCCCCAAAGCACCTCCCCTCTTGTCCTCCTGGAACCTAACCTTCAGCAATTCAACATATTGATAGAATAGCCTCCCAACAGAGGTGGCTGAGGATAATACAGTAAGGGAATTCAAAACTGCTTGGGACAGTCATCAGGATCCTAAATATGAAAGAGCCAAGAATCATATAGGGTCTGTGGTTTTACAATAGATTGGAAAATGGGCAGATTAGGTGTTTAATCTAACAGAGACCTAAGTGGCCATTCTGTTTGGTTTTGGCAGAGAAACTCCATTTTCGTCAACGGTGATTTTCGGACGAAAACGGACCAAACGGCTGCTCCGTTCTTTATTAGATCAGCCCCCAAGGGGAGTCATGTGATTCTTTTCTGCAATCTGATTTGATGGGGGTTATTCCTTAAACTACGATACTGCTGATCGTTTGGGAAACTAACAGTACTGTTGCGGCCCCTTTTAACCTCCTACGTCCCCGAAAAAATTCGGGGATGTTTTCCGTTTGTCACGGACTTTGCCGCGCGTCAGCCGCATTTCCCAGACAGCTCTAATGGAGCTTAACATTGAAAGCACCCGTGGCGCCGAAAACGGCTGAAAACATGCCGCATCTGCCCGCAATTTTAAAAATCGCGGGGAAACAGCCGCAGGAGGTTAAAGGCGGCCGCTACTGTATATGGACATGCAGCTGTATGCAAAAAGAATCCACCGTTTCAGTGCTGGACAAACTAGAGCCTCCATCTACCCAATGCAATAGTATTAAAACCTGATGAAGAGACAGCAAGGAACATGTTTTCTAAGCAGTGCTAATCTGTAAGGCAACTTAGGCCAGGTTTCCTAAGTGGTGCTTCACCGCAGGATATCTTCCAGCTCCGGAAGCATCTTCCATCCCAATCAAGTGAAGATGCCTTCAGCGTCTAGGTGTTTTATGCAATAACAGTGTAGCACTGCTCAGTAAATATATCCCCTTATGGCTCATTCACTTGAATAGGTTGTAAGGTGCCTTCCAGCTTAGCACTACTTAGCGGACATGGCCCTGAGTTCCCTGAAAATGTAGGACTTGTAACCACCGTAGGGCAATGTAACATCTTTATCATTGTGCTTTGGCTACAGTTTCAGCAACGTGTTTTATTCATTAGCAATTTTTGCCTCGTTTCTGGACAGAGGTTCAGGGAGCGCATTTATATACATACTGTAAGGTGGCAACACACATTTTAAATGGTTAAAATTATCATTTAATTTCTGGGACTACATCCCAATGACATCATTACTACACAAAGATTACATCACAATTACATCATAATTACAATTGCAAAAAGGTTGGATTTTGAAAATGTTTCTCAATCAAAGCCACTTCAGATAAATACAGATCATTTCAAACAATCCATCAATGGGCAATAATTGATGTTTTTCCTTCTGCAAACCTGCCCCCCCAAAAAACACTTCAAATACAAAAATGTGGCATAAATGAAACAATATATGGCACAATTTATTAATAAGAAAATCCCATTGAACACCTGTGGTCTTTCATGGAGATCACTTGAAGATATAATTATATACAGTACTTTGCGGGGGGAAAGTATGTTATTATTTATTTCTGCAATGTTATTAAGGGAAAGTGCCCAGTTTTAATGGACATAAATCTGTCATAGATTCCAGCTGAGCCTTTGTGTGTCACATGAGCATTAAACATTGCTATATAGTGAGGGATATAAGCACATGCATTACTAATCCTTCTCATGGATACTATTCTGGCAGTTAAAGCATCAGCAGCTTTTCCACCCGGATTGTATCCAATGGCAAATTCGGATTAATTCGCTCTGATTTCTTAGTACCCAATCCAGATAGATTTTGGTGGGGACGGGTTTGGTCAAAACATTCCACGGAATTCCGGGGGACAGATTTTGACAGGTCCCCATCCCTACATAGCAGCACGACACCCACAATGCACCCGTGGGAGGAGCGGCTATTGTATTGAATCAGCTGCATGTGGGAAGAAGATGGAGCTAACACTATTTCACCTGCGCCTGTATATATATTGGAAAGGAAAATAAGGGTTGTATACTAAATTATTATTTTTCTCCCACAGTACTCTAATATAAGTAATGAAACGTGATCTTTGCAATGTGGCGTTAGACACAGATTCATCTCAGCTGTTTCATAGGGTTGCATTAAATAGTCTTAGAAATGTGGTTAGCTTAATACAGCCATTCAATCAATATATCAGACTAGCTGAGAGACCCGGCGTTGCCCGGGATGTAAATGCGTAATAGGTAGTATTATTTATAAATCGTGGAACAATAGGTGAGTATTTGTTGTAAAGGTTGGATAATAATGTTGAAAAGAAAGATGGAATAAAATGTAATACGATGTTGTTTAAAAATGGTTTATTGTAAACACACCACAGTACAATGTATATTTTGGTGACATAACAGATGTAAAAATGTGAGGCGTGTGTCCTGCTAGGGTGTAAGGCGGCAGGTGGCGCGTGGGTTGTGAGTGCTGTCTGTGAGTGGGGGTCCTGCTAGGGTGTGAGGCGGCAGGTGGCGCGTGGGTTGTGAGTGCTGTCTGTGAGTCGGGGGCCTGCTAGGGTGTGAGGCGGCAGGTGGTGCGTGGGTTTAGAGTGCTGTCTGTGAGTGGGGGTCCTGCTAGGGTGTGAGGCGGCAGGTGGCGCGTGGGTTGTGAGTGCTCTCTGTGAGTGGGGTCCTGCTAGGGTGTGAGGCGGTGGGTCAGTGATGTCGGTGCGTAGGGGCGGGAGGCAGCAGGTGTGTGGCGGCAGGTATGTGTCGAGTGTGGCGGGTGTCTGTTGAGTGCATGCAGCGGCTGTGAGGCGGTGGGTGAAAGGCAGAGGCGGGCGGAGTAAGGGCGGGTGAAAGGCAGAGGCGGGTGGGCGCGAAAGTAGAGGCGGGGAGGCAGGAAGGCGGGCAGGAAGGCGAAGGGTGGTGGGAAGGGGGGGAAGGGTGTGGAAGGGGGTGGGAGGGGGGGAAGGGGGTAGGGTGTGGGAGGGGGGAAGGGTGTGGGAGAGGGGAAGGGTGTGGGAGGGGGGAAGGGTGTGGGAGGTGGGAGGGGGGGAGGGGGGAGGGAAAGGGGAGGAGGGAAAGGGGGGGAGGAGGGAAAGGGGGGGAGGAGGGAAAGGGGGGAGGAGGGAAAGGGGAGGAGGGGGAGGGGGAGGGAAAGGGGGGGGAGGGAAAGGGGAGGAGGGGGAGGGAAAGGGGGGAGGGAAAGGGGGGGGAGGGAAAGGGGAGGAGGGGGAGGGAAAGGGGAGGGGGAGGGAAAGGGGAGGAGGGGGAGGGAAAGGGGAGGAGGGGGAGGGAAAGGGGAGGAGGGGGCGGGAAAGGGGAGGATGGGGAGGGAAAGGGGAGGATGGGGAGGGAAAGGGGAGGAGGGGGAGGGAAAGGGGAGGGGGAGGGAAAGGGGAGGAGGGGGAGGGAAAGGGGAGGGGGGAGGGAAAGGGGAGGAGGGGGGAGGGGAGAAGGGAGGAGGGGGGAGGGGAGAAGGGGGGAGGGGAGAAGGGAGGAGGGGGGAGGGGAGAAGGGGGGCGGGGAGAAGGGAGGAGGGGGGAGGGGAGGAGGGGGAAGGGAAAGGGGAGGAGGGGGGAGGGAAAGGGGAGGAGGGGGGAGGGAAAGGGGAGAGAAAGGGGAGGAGGGGGGAGGGAAAGGGGAGGAGGGGGGAGGGAAAGGGGAGGAGGGGGGAGGGGAGGGAAAGGGGAGGAGGGGGGAAGGGAGGAGGGGGGAGGGAAAGGGGAGGAGGGGGGAGGGAAAGGGGAGGAGGGGGATTGAAAGGTGAGGAGGGGAGGGAAAGGGGAGGAGGGGGAGGGAAAGGGGAGGAAAAGGGGAGGGAAAGGGGAGGAGGGGGGAGGGAAAGGGGAGGAGGGGGGAGGGAAAGGGGAGGAGGGGGGAGGGAAAGGGGATGAGGGGGAGGGAAAGGGGAGGACGGGGGAGGGAAAGGGGAGGAGGGGGAGGGAAAGGGTAGGAGGGGGGAGGGAAAGGGGAGCAGGGGGAGGGAAAGGGGAGGAAGGGGGAGGGAAAGGGGAAGGAAAGGGGAGGAGGGGGGAGGGGATGAGGGGGGAGGGAAAGGGGAGGATGGGGAGGGAAAGGGGAGGAGGGGGAGGGAAAGGGGAGGGGGAGGGAAAGGGGAGGAGGGGGAGGGAAAGGGGAGGGGGGAGGGAAAGGGGAGGAGGGGGGAGGGGAGAAGGGAGGAGGGGGGAGGGGAGAAGGGGGGAGGGGAGAAGGGAGGAGGGGGGAGGGGAGAAGGGGGGCGGGGAGAAGGGAGGAGGGGGGAGGGGAGGAGGGGGAAGGGAAAGGGGAGGAGGGGGGAGGGAAAGGGGAGGAGGGGGGAGGGAAAGGGGAGAGAAAGGGGAGGAGGGGGGAGGGAAAGGGGAGGAGGGGGGAGGGAAAGGGGAGGAGGGGGGAGGGGAGGGAAAGGGGAGGAGGGGGGAAGGGAGGAGGGGGGAGGGAAAGGGGAGGAGGGGGGAGGGAAAGGGGAGGAGGGGGATTGAAAGGTGAGGAGGGGAGGGAAAGGGGAGGAGGGGGAGGGAAAGGGGAGGAAAAGGGGAGGGAAAGGGGAGGAGGGGGGAGGGAAAGGGGAGGAGGGGGGAGGGAAAGGGGAGGAGGGGGGAGGGAAAGGGGATGAGGGGGAGGGAAAGGGGAGGACGGGGGAGGGAAAGGGGAGGAGGGGGAGGGAAAGGGTAGGAGGGGGGAGTGAAAGGGGAGCAGGGGGAGGGAAAGGGGAGGAAGGGGGAGGGAAAGGGGAAGGAAAGGGGAGGAGGGGGGAGGGGATGAGGGGGGAGGGAAAGGGGAGGAGGGGGGAGGGGAGGAGGGGTGAGGGGAGGATGGGGGAGGGAAATGGGAGGAGGGGGAGGGAAAGGGGAGGAGGGGGGGGGGAAAGGGGAGGAAAAGGGTAGGGAAAGGGGAGGAGGGGGAGGGAAGGGGAGGAGGGGGAGGGAAAGGGGAGGAGGGGGGAGGGAAAGGGGTGGAGGGGGAGGGAAAGGGGAGGAGGGGGAGGGAAAGGGGAGGAGGGGGGAGGGAAAGGGGAGGAGGGGGGGAAAGGGGAGGAGGGGGGAGGGAAAGGGGAGGAGGGGGGAGGGAAAGGGGAGGAGGGGGAGGGAAAGGGGAGGAGGGGGGAGGGAAAGGGGAGGAGGGGGGAGGAGGGGGGAGGGAAAGGGGAGGGAAAGGGGAGGAGGGAAAGAGGAGGAGGGGGATGGAAAGTGGAGGAGGGGGGAGGGAAAGGGGAGGAGGGGGGAGGGAAAGGGGAGGGGGGGGGGAAAGGGGAGGAGGGGGAGGGAAGGGGGAGGAGGGGGGAGGGAAGGGGAGGAGGGGGGAGGGAAAGGGGAGGAGGGGGATGGAAAGGGGAGGAGGGGGGAGGGAAAGGGGAGGAGGGGGGAGGGAAAGGGGGGGAGGGGAGGAGTGGGGAGGGAAAGGGGAGGAGGGGGGAGGGAAAGGGGAGGAGGGGGAGGGAAAGGGGAGGAGGGGGAGGGAAAGGGGAAGGAAAGGGGAGGGAAAGGGGAGGAGATGGGAGGGAAAGGGGAGGAGGGGGGAGGGAAAGGGGAGGAGGGGGGAGGGAATGGGGAGGAGGGGGAGGGAAAGGGGAGGGGGGGAGGGAAAGGGAAGGAGGGGGAGGGAAAGGGTGGAGGGGGAGGGAAAGGGGAGGGAAAGGGGAGTGGGGGGGGGAAAGGAGAGTGGGGGGGGGTTGGAGAGCAGTGGGCATATGTATTGTCATAATTTATGTATGTGCATGTCCCCACCCTCCGTGCGTCCGTCCCCCGGCTGGTTCGGCTGGTGCCCCCCCCGTGACTCGCCCCCCCCTCCCCGTGACTCCCCCCCATTCCCTGTGACTCGCGGCTCCCCCCCCCGTTCCCTGTGACTCCCCCCCCCCCGTTCCCTGTGACTCGCGGCTAGCCCCCCCCCCGTGGCGCCCGCTTGGTCCCCCGATATGCCATCCGGCTGAGTGAGGCTCATGCAGGCGGCGGCAGGAAGCCCTGTGTGGGCCTGAGGCACGAGGCTGCGCGGAGAGTTACTGGCGCCATAAGCTGAGGCGGGACATGCTGTGACTTACCTTAGGGGGAGGTAGCGCCGGGGAGGTAAGGGAGCGGCTGGAGTAGGAGGGCCGCGCTTCCTGTCCGGAGCCGGTGCAGGGCGGCGCATGTGATGGGGGGGGGGGGGGCGGAGTGAGTGTGTGTGTGTGTGTGTGTGTGTGTGTGTGTGTGTGTGTGTGTGTGTGTGTGTGTGTGTGTGTGTGTGTGTGTGTGTGTGTGTGTGTGTGTGTGTGTGTGTGTGTGCGTGTGTGGCCCGTCACTCCGCCTCAGGCCAATGAGAGGTGTGCGGGGGCGGGCATGGCCTGAGCCGGAGTGACAGGCTATAGGTGCTATGCGATTGGCCCTTGGGACGCAGACATACAGTGCTTTCAAAAATATATAGTAGACTAGCTGAGAGACCCGGCGTTGCCCGGGATGTAATGTTCCTGCTCCTCTATCTCTTTTCCCCCCTCTCTCTTTTTGTCCCCCATTCACATCAATCCAGTCTCCCCCCTCCCTCCTTTACAGCTTCATGCAATGTGTGTGCGCGCGCGCGTCAGTGAGTCTGACGCAGAAACACAAACACACACAGACTGAGTGACTGACGCACACACAGTCAGTGTGTGCGTGTGTGTGTGCCTCAGTCAGTGTGTGTGTGTGCCTGCGTCAGTCAGTGTGTGTGTGTGTGTGTGTGTGTGCGTCAGTCAGTGTGTGTGGGGGTGTGTGCGCGCGCGTCAGTCGGTGTGTGTGTGTGTGTGCGCAGTCAGTGTGTGTGTGTCAGTCAGTTAGTGTGCGCGCACGTCAGTCAGTGTGTGTGTCAGTCAGTCAGTGTGTGTGTCAGTCAGTCAGTGTGTGTGTCAGTCAGTCAGTGTGTGTGTCAGTCAGTCAGTGTGTGTGTCAGTCAGTGTGTGTGTCAGTCAGTGTGTGTGTGTGAGTCAGTGTGTGTGTGTGTGTGTGTGTCTCTGTGTGTGTGTGTGTGTGTGTGTGTGTGTGTGTGTGTGTGTGTGTGTGTGTGTGTGTGTGTGTCAGTGTGTGTGTGTGTGTGTGTGTGTGTGTGTGTCAGTGTGTGTGTGTGTGTGTGTGTGTGTGTGTGTGTGTGTGTGTGTGTGTGTGTGTGTGTGTGTGTGTGTGTCAGTGTGTGTGTGTGTCAGTCAGTGTGTGTGTGTCAGTCAGTGTGTGTGTGTGTGTGTGTGTGTGTGTGTGTGTGTGTGTGTGTGTGTGTGTGTGTGTGTGTGTGTGTGTGTGTGTCAGTCAGTGTGTGTGTCAGTCAGTGTGTGTGTATGTGTGTGTGTGCGCGTCAGTCAGTGTGTGTGTGTCAGTCAGTGTGTGTGTGTGTGCGCGTCAGTTAGTGTGCGTGTGTGTGTGCTTCAGTCAGTGTGCGTGCGTGTGTCAGTAAGTGTGTGTGTCAGTCAGTGTGTGTGCGTGCGTCAGGGTGTGTGTGCATGTGGCTGTCAGGGGTTGTGTGCGTGTGGCTGCCAGGGGTTGTGTGCGTGCGTCAGTACGTGTGTCAGTCAGTGTGTGTGTGTGTATACTCGGCGTTGGCCGGAGGCGGGGCGTGAAAGGCAGGGGGAGTGAGCGCCGGGGAGGGGAGTGTGATAGGGAGGAGGAGAGGTGTGTGTATACCCGGCAGGGGGGGGGGGCGTCAAAGGCAGGGGGGTGTCAAAGGCAGGGGGGGCCGTCAAAGGCAGGGTCGTCAAAAGCAGGGGGAGGGTCGTCAGAGGCAGGGGGGGGTCGTCAAAGGCAGGGGGGGGCATCAAAGGCAGGGGGGGGGCATCAAAGGCAGGGGGGGCGTCAAAGGCAGGGGGGGGCGTCAAAGACAGGGGGGGGCGTCAAAGGCAGGGGGGGGGTGTCAAAGGCATGGATTCCTCCCCCTGCATTTCCTCACCTGGCAGCATGCCGCGCTCCTTGGGCTGCCACTGGTTCTCTCCACCCTCGTGGCCTCGCCGACTCCCGGTGGCACAAAGGAGGTATTAACTCCCTGCCGCCCTCCTCCTGCTCCTCGGGGATGTTGAGCCGTAGAGAGCGTGCTCTGGGAGGTGGGGGGGGGGGGGAGAAGTAGGGGGGGGAGAAGTGGGGGGTGGGAAGTGGGGGGGGTGGAAATGGGGGAGCGACACACACGCGACACCTACCTGTACTTCCGGGCGCCGCCATCTTCTCACTCGGCGCCGCGAGGGAGGAAGGGGGTCCTTCTGGGCGCCGCCATCTTAGGCGCCGCGAGGCAGCCTGTCTGTTCCCCCGCTGGGGAGGGAGGTGAGTTGGAGCGCCGGCGGGGAGGGAGAGAGGTGAGTTGGAGCGCCGAGGGGGAGAGGTGAGTTGGAGAGAGACCCGGCGTTGCCCGTGAGTTAATTTTCCCGCTCCCTTCTCTCCCTCTTTCTCCGTTCTCCCCAGAGGGGAGGGACGAACAGTGGACAGGAGGGGGGGACGAACAGTGGACAGGAGGGGGGGGACGAACAGTGGACAGGAGGGGAGGGACGAACAGTGGACAGGAGGGGGGGGACAAACAGTGGACAGGAGGGGGGGACGAAAAATCGACAGGGGGGGGCAGTAGACAAGAGGGGGGGGGGACAGTAGACAGAAGGGGGGGACGGACAGTAGACAGGAGGGGGGGACAGACAGTAGACAGAGGGGGGGACAGTGAACAGGAGAGGGGGGACAGACAGTGGACAGGAGGGGGGGGACGGACAGTGGACATGAGGGGGGGACGGACAGTGGACAGGAGGGGGGGGACGGACAGTGGACAGGAGGGGTGGGACAGTGGACAGGAGGGGGGGGACAGTGGACAGGAGGGGGGGACAGTGGACAGGAGGGGGGGGGACAGTGGACAGGAGTGGGGGGACAGTGGACAGGAGGGGGGGCAGTGGACAGGAGGGGGGGGCAGTGGACAGGAAGGGGGGCAGTGGACAGGAGGGGGGGGCAGTGGACAGGAGGGGGGGCAGTGGACAGGAGGGGGGCAGTGGACAGGAGGGGGGGGCAGTGGACAGGAGGGGGGGCAGTGGACAGGAGGGGGGGCAGTGGACAGGAGGGGGGCAGTGGACAGGAGGGGGGGCAGTGGACAAGAGGGGGGGCAGTGGACAGGAGGGGGGGGCAGTGGACAGGAGGGGGGGCAGTGGACAGGAGGGGGGGCAGTGGACAGGAGGGGGGGCAGTGGACAGGAGGGGGGGTAGTGGACAGGAGGGGGGGGCAGTGAACAGGAGGGGGGGGCAGTGGACAGGAGGGGGGGCAGTGGACAGGAGGGGGGGCAGTGGACAGGAGGGGGGGCAGTGGACAGGAGGGGGGGCAGTGGACAGGAGAGGGGGGGCAGTGGACAGGAGGGGGGGCAGTGGACAGGAGGGGGGGCAGTGGACAGGAGGGGGGGCAGTGGACACTGCACAGGAGGGGGGACAGTGGACAGGAGGGGGGCAGTGGACAGGAGGGGGGCAGTGGACAGGAGGGGGGCAGTGGATAGGAGGGGGGGCAGTGAACAGGATTGGGGGGCAGTGGACAGGAGGGGGGGGCAGTGGACAGGAGGGGGGGGCAGTGGACAGGAGAGGGGGGGCAGTGGACAGGGGGGGGGGCAGTGGACAGGAGGGGGGGGGCTGTGGACAGGAGGGGGGGGCAGTGGACAGGAGGGGGGGGCAGTGGACAGGAGGGGGGGGCAGTGGACAGGAGGCGCCGCAGGTGGGGGGGAGGTGGGGGAGCGACACATGCGACACCTACCTGTACTTCTGGCCGCCGCCATCTTCTCACTCGGCGCCGCGAGGGAGGAAGGGGGTCCGCCATCTTACGCGCCACGTGACAGCCTGCCTGTTCTCTCGCCGGGGAGGGAATGGAGCGGGAGGGAGTGGAGCGGAGCGGGAGGGAGTGGTGTGTAGCGGGAGGGAGGTGAGTGGAGCGGGAGGGAGTGGTGTGTAGCGGGAGGGAGGTGAGTGGAGAGGGAGGGAGTGGAGCGGGAGGGAGGTGAGTGCGGGAGTGGAGCGGGAGGTGAGTGCGGGAGTGGAGCGGGAGGGAGTAGTGTGTAGCGGTAGGGAGTGGTGTGTAGCGGGAGGGAGGTGAGTGGAGCGGGAGGTGAGTGCGGGAGTGGAGTGGGAGGGAGTGGTGTGTAGCGGGAGGGAGTGCTGTGTAGCGGGAGGGAGGTGAGTGGAGCGGGAGGTGAGTGCGGGAGTGGAGCGGGAGGGAGTGGTGTGTAGCGGGAGGGAGTGGTGTGTCGTGGGAGGGAGTGGTGTGTAGAGGGAGTGGAGCGGGAGGGAGGTGAGTGCGGGAGTGGAGCAGGAGGGAGGTGAGTGCGGGAGTGGAGCGGGAGGTGAGTGTGGGAGTGGAGCAGGAGGTGAGTGCGGGAGGGAGGTGAGTGCAGGAGTGGAGCGGGAGGTGAGTGCGGGAGTGGAGCGGGAGGTGAGTGCGGGAGTGGAGCAGGAGGGAGGTGAGTGCGGGAGTGGAGCGGCTTCCGGGCACGTCTTAGGTGGGCGTGTGTCCCCCCGCCGGGGAGGGAGTGGAGCGGGAGGGAGGTGAGCACCGGGGAGGGGGGGAGGTGAGTGTGATGGGGGGGGAGAGGACAGAGGTGTGTGTGTGTGTGTTTTTTTTTTTTTTTTGGACCTTTGGCCCGTCACTCCGCCTCAGGCCAATGAGAGGTGTGGGGGGCGGGCCAAGGGGGGGGTATGAGTGTCTGAGCCCAATGAGAGGTGTGCGGGGGCGGGTGGGCCAAGGGAACAATGAGATTGCCGCTAGGGACGCAGACATACAGTGCTTTCAGAAATATATAGTAGATAAATTAAGAAAAATTAAACACATACGAAAATAGCAAAAAAAACATTTTTGTTACAGTTCCCAATGTGTCCCATTTATTGATATCTTGGTAGATCAATTAGTCCTGGGAAGAAATGTAAGCAGATCAATACAACCTAAAGGATATGGCATTTTTCATTCAAAATCTCACGCCAATCCAAGTAAAAATGTCTGTGGAATCTAATGTGTGTCTATATCAGTAAGAGAAGATGAAAGACAGAAACATGGAAACCACTTTGATCATTGAAGGCCATTTCGATCATTATAATGAATTCCATGCAATTAGTAGGCTTGAAATGCATTGAATACCACAATGTCTGTAACCTATTTCTTAAATACAGGAATCTGGTGTTAGGTGTTCTTGCAGTGCCTCGCTTTGTGCTGTATTCCTATACTGTTTTAAACTGTATTTTCAATCAGAATGAAACATACATTGATTTGTTTTGTTTAATACCACATGGATTGTAAATACTTGGATGGATTTTACTTGGATTGTACGTAGGTTGTACGTACATGGACGGATTGTACATTGATTGTATGTACATGGATTGTACGTAAATGGATGGATTGTACGTACATGGATTGCACGTACATGGATGGATTGTACGTACATGGATTGCACGTACATGGATGGATTGTACGTACATGGATTGCACGTACATGGATGGATTGTACGTACATGGATTGTACGTACATGACCAAGACAGGAATTGAACCTGGAGACTGTGAAGGCAGATACAATAGATCTGTTCTAAAAAAGGTTGGACATCTTTTTAGAAAGGAAAGGTATACAGGGATATACCAAATAAGCAAACATGGGAATGATGTTGATCCAGGGATTAATCCGATTGAGTCAAGAACGAATTTATTTTTCCATTATGAGAAATCATTGGATGATATTTCACTGGTGTTTTTGTTTGCCTTCTTCTGGATCAATATACTGTAAGTACGGATATAGGATAAAGAATCTGTCGTCTAAATTTAGCATAGGTTGAACTTGATGGACACATGTCTTTTTTTTAACCTCATCTACTATGTAACCTGCAAGCAAACCCAAATGCAAAGTATTAAAGACTAGACTTCCTAACTACTTCGCTATACCTCCTCAAGCAAATGATTATACAGTACAGTTCAACTCATCTATCAGAGTAGATTAAGCTATTTGATCAAACCCATCTCCTGTTATGGCGGAACGCTAAACCACTTCTACCTCGAGAACACCCCTCCCCTTTCTACGATCTTTCTCCATAGAAACAGATCTCATGCTGTTGTTTTCAGTCAAAGTATTTATATTTTCAGCAATAAGGCAATCAACAGCATACTTCAGGGCTTTGATTAATAGTTACCACTGGGTAATTAGGGATGCAGAAACCCATAATATAGAAAGATATACATATATTTAACTTTACCAAATCACTATTTGTAGGGTTTATACACTATACTAAAGTTGAGATATTTTGAACAACAATGCATTGTATTTACATAGTGTGCCAATTCCAAAGTGCTTTAGAATGACAGTATACTTCAGATGTATTCATGCAGCCACATCTAGGGTGGAATGCTGGGTGCATATGTGTGCCATTAAAGCAGCAATACTACATGCAACCCCCTTTTTTTTATTATGTTTATATGTAAAGCCTGTGATAATATATAAGTCTACATTCCTACCTAAGCCAGAAATCATGTGGTGCTCCTGTTATAAATCTATAAAAATCCTGATTGTGGGCCTAACAAAATGGCCACCTTCTAACGTTGTGCTGCAGTCTGTGAAACACTGCAGCTGATATGTTACATTATATCACTATAGTAAGTGTAAAACATTATTGTTATAGCTTTCAGAGTAATAAACAGTTTGCTATTATGAATACAGCAACAGATCTGTTTGTGATACTTTGTTGCCAAAGGGCAGAGCTCAACAAAGGTTTATGTCAGAGCCTGGTTCAAAAGAGGAAGTTGATGATCAGTACATTAAAAAAAAGCATTAAAATGATTTTCTAGGGGCATCGCAATAGGAGTTAAAAAAAACGCAGACAGTATTATCTAATACTACAGAACAGATTTGTTTAAAAAAAAACATAGGATTTTTCATGTTTTCTGCATTAAATACTTATTTATACATTATTATAAGGCATTGTCCAGGCCTGGATATGAACCAACAATGCCTGTGTTCAAAGGGCCGATTTTTAAAAAACGATGCCCCTTCTCATAAGCATTGTGATTTGTTTCCGAAACTAAAGACATGGAGAAGATGACGTGTGAATGTGAGTTCCCGAAGTTGCGGCATCGCGCGGTGATTCTGCAGCGAACGTGGCTGCTCATTCTTCATTAATGAGAAATCTCCAGCTGTGAGATTTCACGCTGCTTCTTTCTGGAAGTGGAGCCGCTCTGGGAAGTCAGGACGTGCGAAACTGTCCCACGTGCATTTGAGAAATTGGAAGCGTTTTCTTTCCCATATCAGATTCCCCGCTAAATGTTTCACCGGGCGTCAAAGATCTAATAATGTCATCCAATTAGCACATTTTCAGCTACATATCCCTAGAGACGAGTGAATCCGCCCAAATCCATTTCTGGATTTTCTCGCATTCTCCCCAAATAACCGTTTCGCGGTGTAAAATCCAGAAACGGATTTGATCGTTTTTTAATCTGCGTGAATTCATCAAAAACTGTCACTGTGTACAACCCGCGGACTCATTTGTAGAATCCGCCGACGGCATTGGTAATAATAATAAAAAATCTGCAAAACTGTTTATGAAGTTGATCCGCTGAAATCCACGGACCAAAGGAACCGGCCGGATCCAAATCTGCCAACAAAAACTCGCCGTCTCTACATATCACCGGACAGTGGGGATATTCTCGTAGCTCCAAAGTGTGACAAATTGCTTCTAAAGTGCCCTTTCCCATGGGATTTGCATGCTTTGCTATTCTTTAAACCCTTCTCATATGTCCAAATTGTGTCTACATTACGCTTTTAGAAGCGGCTTCACTCCGGCTCTGCCAACCTGATGAGCTTGACAAACAAAAGCCTCAAACTCATATTTTTGCCCACAATTGCTATTCTCGTAGCTCCGTTATGCAAACCGCTTCTAAAACCTAAAGAGCGGTGATATTGGTATTGCAAGTTACATCCAGAGATTTAAATATGGGTTTGGCTGAGAGAGCAAAACCCATGTCAGACCGTGGATGGAGTTAGCAGCTCAGGTCATTCTGCTTATAAAGCACATACAATCATGGTGGTTTGGCTGCTAAAATGGGAGGTTTGTCACTTTTTCTAGAAGCGGTTTAGAAGAAGTGATTTGTAATAGAGAATACCATTTTTTTCTAACATTTCATTTCGCTTCTTGTGAACATGGCAAACCGTACGGTTTGGCAAGAAGGACTTCGAAGCTACGAGAATAAACCCCAGTGAGTGAAACGGGGTGTGTGTGCCTTATTTATAGTCTCTGTATTAAGCAAATGTAGAGAGTTGAGAGAATGTAGCAAATTTGTATATTAAAAGAAATAACATTGGACATTGACTCCATGCGTGGTTAATCATTGGCAACCTCGGCTACAGCCCTGACTTGTTGGGGGACTTAACAAGGGCACATGTTGTATGGTTTTTATATTGTAACACAAATTCAGTGCTGATTCTGCATCTTTGTTGCTTGAGGCTAAAGGGTCTCATTGTTGGATTGGACACATGAATTAACCTACCCTCACCTTCCTTTTTTTCCCTGTTAGTATAAACCAACCCTCACCTATATTCTTCCCCAGCCTTGGCTCCTAAAATCTACCCTCCTCCCTATTCCTTGCCTTGGACGGATGCCTGTTTAGACTCCAAATTCTACTTGGGGAAGGAAACCAAAATGTCTTAATATATGGGACCTCAACTTCAGTCCTCAAGCACATTGGCTCCGTCAGTCCTTGCTTCAGCACAGGTGGCTCAATCAGTGGCTCAGTCTTTGACTGAGCCACCTGTGCTGAAGGTGGGATTAGCTTCAAACCTGACCTGTCGAGGGGTCTTGAGGACCGGAGATGAGAAACCCTGACTCAATACATTGTGCAATTCAAACTTTCTTTTATCCGATCTATTATGTATGCCTGTTGGGAACTTATACATTTAGAAGCTTAAGTACCACAAGATGAAAAAGGCATTCTTATTTTTTACTGGCATACCCCTAAACAAATATCTTCAAATACTCATGCAAAAGCTAAACTGTGTTAAAGGCCTATTGAATCTAGCAATTCCTTTTAGGCTAGCTGTGTGAGATGGATCAATAGTGAAATAGGTTTTAAGATTAAATATTCAATACACACAGGGGAAACAGCAGAAACAACTTAGTATTGTGTTAAAGTTTGAAAGCATACTTCTAGTCCTTTCTATGTGATATGGCTTAATAGGTTTGATGTTTACCATGGACATGATTTGGGATTCAAGAATGATTGGGTGGGGGAAAAAATCCATAATGGGTGCTTTAGAGATTTAATTAAGGTCAACATTGGATCATGTGGTGTACAGTATTGGTTAAGATACAGTATCCTTAACACAACTGTAATATACGGTAAACATGTACAAGCTCAACGTTCAATACATTGAAGGATATTCTTGTAGCTGCCAGTTTGTCCTTGTCAGAGGTCGCGGTGAGACATGGTCATATGTAGCGGAATCAGCTTTGACAAGTGGCCGTATTCTGTAACACAATTTGGATGGTTGACATTGCGTCTTTTAAACTTGGCATTCTGCACGGCGAAAAACTTACACTGTTTTGTTTTTGAAGCGGAATTAACACCAACATCACCTAAAAGGGGTATGAAAAAAACGTAGAGACTGTATGAAATAAATATTTTAGAAAAGAAATGGAGTTTGTGTAATATTCTGCGGGGAAAAGAAATTGTTTATAAAAAAGTATATGTATATGTTCGACAACATGAAGCGCTTGTCACATGAGACCAGGTATATACATCTTCTTACTGGGATCATTCACTGAGCAAAACAAGATAGTAAAACTAATTGTCATTTATTCCATAGATAAAGACGCACATACAGTGGATTTCAAAATACAGAAGAAAAACACACTTACTGGGGGTCTGGGCAACAATACTAGAAGACTTTCCTTGGTGAAATGGCACATAAAATAAAGTATTTAGGTTGACCGGGCTTGTCCTGAAATGTCCTGGAACTCAAATTGGCATGAAGTTCCTGACGCCACCGCTGTATCTGCTCCGGAGGTGCCGAAATCCCTTGACTGGGAGATAGTACCAAATGTTCTGGTACTCTTTTCGGCGTGTATTTCCAGCCACAACCGCTACATTCTATTTTCAGAACTTGGCCCGAAAAGTAGGACTTAGAAAATTTCTAGCCTTGAAATTTCTGAAGCCGGCTTGCTGCTATTTCTCCAAGACAATCTTTTGGTGATTTTCGAATTTGCCGCTGCTATCTTGACGCTTAGAATCTCAGTGAATCTCGCAAATGGTTGGCTGAGGGTTTCTTACAGTATATCAGAGTTCATTCATTAAATACTGCAGCCAATCCGAGCATGGAAAGAATCCTACCAGCCTATCAGTGTTGCCAGTCTATCTAAGCCGGGCAAGCACGTATTCGGATTCTGACAAGGGCATGCACCAACCTGGCACCTCTGCCACTTTTCAGTCAGAAGCCACCCGCGGATTTAAGCTCCTCAAAGTCTGGGGCTGGGCAAATAGTGGTCCAACGATTTCCATTCAGCCCAGGACATGAGTACTTGAGGCTAACCCAGCTGCCCAAATGGTTTTCACACCATGGCAACCTCTGAGGCTTTCATGTCTGGGACCCGAGCAGACTTGGTGGCACCAAGCTTGGTAGCCATATGGCCTATCGGAATCATGGACCTGGATGTCCCTAGCTCATAATGCCATGCATAAGCATAAATACCATTAAAACACCATTTAATTTAATATTTTTTTTCTAAGTCCCTTGGGTGGAATGAAAAAATGTGCAGGTTCATTCTCAAGGCTGTTTTCTCTTATCTAACTGAAAACCGGACTTAGGTTTCTTAAAAACCCTTGCAACCTCATATATGGTTGGAGTACCACCAGAACCTCAATTCTGGTTCTGGGTAACCTGGCATTGAACTGGGAATCCCTCTGTTACTGGGGAACACCGGTACTGTTTGGGGGATAATTTCCACCCCTATGCCCCGCTTACCTTTCTGGTCTGTGCTGAAGCATGGAGTTACATAGTTACATAGCAGTTACATAGTAGATGAGGTTGAAAAAAGACGTAGGTCCATCAAGTTTAACCTATGCTAAATTTAGACAACAGATACTTTATCCTATATCTATACTTACTTATTGATCCAGAGGAAGGCAAACAAAAAACCCCAGTGTCATATCATCCAATGATATCTCATAAGGGGAAAAATAAATTCCTTCCTGACTCCAAGAATTGGCAATCGGATTAATCCCTGGATCAACATCCTTCCCATGAATAATTATTTGGTATATCCCTGTATAGCGGTGAGTCGCATAAATGTTTCCAGAGCAGGATTTTGACCAGAGCCTTGTGCCTACATGTATCCAGGCTGCCTCCCGGGTACATTATTGGGGCACCCAGCAACACTGGACCCCGACTATCTAGGCACAATCTGATTAGACTTTCTCCGCAAAATCCCCCCTGAAACTCATAGCCTAGCAATCTCTGCTTGTTGGCACCCCTGGAAAGGTAAACCACATATACATTCTTTATTGTCGCACAATTACATACATTTCAGATACAATAACCAGGTTCAAGAGCTGACACTTTAAAACCCCAAATATGGCTCAGAGGTAACTAGCCGGGCATAATACCTTTATTGATGGCCTGGTTACCCCCTCACCGTCACAGCGCTTCATACAGTGTATATTTTTTTATTTGGCACTTGACTTTCCTAGATTTTGCAAAGGTTTTGATACTGTTGATCATGCTATCCTGCTTAACAAACTCCAGAGCTCTGGAATAGGGAAGCATCCTTTAAACTGGTTTCAGTCCTACCTATCAGGTAGATCCCAAAATGTGTCCATCTCAGGCTCTAACTCCAACCCCCTGGATATCACCTGTGGCGTCCTGCAAGGCTCTGTTCTGGGGCCCCTACTCTTCTCAGTGTTCCTCAATGATCTTCCCACAGCTTGTAAGGAAGCTTCAATACACATGTATGCAGATGACACAATCTTATATGCACACAGCCATAGCCTCTCCGACCTTGAACACGTACTTCAGTCTGACTTTTTGAGGCTCGAAAACTGGATTTCCCAAAACAAACTGTTTTTAAACACTGACAAGTGGGTAACAATGGTTTTTGGGACCAAGACTAAATTTTTAAAGCTTCCAGCGACTGAGCTCCAGATTAGAACCAACACTAACACCACCCTAACTCCTGTTACTAGTTTTAAATACCTGGGCATGTGGTTGGACTCCCACTTAACATTCGGAATGCACATTGATACCCTGACAACCAAGACCTATGCCAAACTTGGGGTACTTTACAGGAACAAATCCTTCCTAAGTCTCCTGGTCAGAAAGTGTATCGCACAGCAGATGTTAATGCCAATTATTGACTATGGAGACATAGTATATGACTCAGCACCTCAAACCCACCTTAGCAAACTTGACACCCTCTACAATTCAATTTGTCGTTTTGTTCTCCAATGTAACTATAACACACATCACTGCGAAATGCTCAAAGAACTAGATTGGTCATCACTCGAGTCTAGGCGCAAATTTCACCTTTCCTGTCTTGCCTTCAAATTCTTTATGGGCAAGCTACCCAGCTACCTGAACAAGCTCCTCACCCCTACCACATGCAGCACCTATCATCTGAGATCAGACTCCAAAAGACTGTTCATGGTCCCAAGGCTCAACAAAGTATCCGGACGTTCCTCCTTCTCTTACCGTGCACCCCAAAACTGGAACAACCTGCCAGAGACTCTCATATCCACCACCAGTTTAAGTTCTTTCAAATCTAAGGCTGTCACACATTTTAATCTGGTCTGTAACTGTTTCATACGCCCATAATATTTATTATCTTTAACTGTTCATGCAATGTCTTGTATATAATGTATACCCTGTTCATTTATGTAACTATTTGTAACAATGTATTATTTGTCTTAACTCTGTGCCCAGGACATACTTGAAAACGAGAGGTAACTCTCAATGTATTACTTCCTGGTAAAATATTTTATAAATAAATAAATAAATTGGGGGATTTAATTATTCCGCTAATTAGGCATTGTGCCTTTGAATCAGGCCACCTGTCATTTAATGAGACAAACAAGCATGTCATGTATGTGTGTGTAATTATATTTATAGAGGGGTAAGACAAATGTCAGCGATGTAGGTCGGTCTTGGGATTTGCGGGGCCCAAGGCAGCACACTGGCAGCAGGGCCCCCCTCTGTTAAAAAAAGTTAAGGGGACTTACCTTGATGAGTAGCCTTCTTCCGGTAGCGTTAGCGACATCACATGGATGTAGTGCAGGGTGAGATTTGTCTCTGTCTGTGTGTGTGTGTGTGTATATGTGGGTGTGTGTCTCCCCCCGCTGCCGGAACATGTCTCCGGCCCCTCCCCCCCTGCTGGCGGCACATCTCCCCGCACTGCTGTGGCATGTCCCCTCACTGCCAAATCCGCAGCAGAATGTCCCGTGAAAGTTTTGTTGTGCTCCGTGGTGCCATTTCTGAGATTTCGATACTTCGGACATACAAACAAACAAACAAACAGACGGAATTCAACTTAGAATTATAGTATGTGTATATATATATATATATATATATATATATATATATACCTGATAGGTACTATTATTTATAAATAGGGGAACAATAGGTGACTATTTGGTGGAAAGGTTATATAATAATGTTGAAAATAAACATGGAAGAAAATGTAATACGATGTTGTTTAAAAATGGTTTATTGTAAACACACCACAGTACAATGTATATTTTGGTGACATGTGATATATAAATGTGAGGCGTGTGTCCCGCTATGGTGTGAGCTGGTGTGAAGCGTCGGGTGGGTGTTCAGTACGGGTGGTGGGTGGGTAGTGAGTGCTGGCTGTGGGTGGGGTTCCCACTAGGGTGTGAGCGGGTGTGAGGCGGCGTGTGTCTGGTGAGTGCGGGTGGCGGGGGGGAGGGGAAGAGAAGGTGGGGGCGGGGGAAATGGTAAGGGGGGGAGAAGGCAGGGGAAGAGGAAGGGGGGGAGAAGGCGGGGCGAGGGGGAATGCAGGGGAAGGGGAAGGCTGGGGGGCAGGGGGGGAGGCATGGGTGGGAAAGCAGGGGCAGGGGGGAAGGGCAGGGGGAGACGGGCAGGGTCGGGGGGAAGGCATGGTGGGAAAGGCAGTCGGGAAAGGCAGGAGTGGGGGGGGAGGGAAGGCAGTGGGGAAAGGCAGGGGCAGGGGGGGGAAGGTAGGGGGAAAGGCAGGGGGGGAAGGCAGGGGCAGGGCGGAAAGGCAGGGGAGAGGGAAGGCAGGGGGGAAAGGCAGGGCAGGGGGGAAAGGCAGGGGGAAGGCAGGGGCGGGGCGGAAAGGCAGGGGGAAAGGCAGGGGGGGAAAGGCGGGGGCAGGGGGGAAAGGCAGGGGGGAAAGCAGGGGCGGGGGGAAGGCAGGGGGGGAAGGCATGGGGGGGAAGGTTAGGGGTGGGGGGAGGGAAGGCAGGGGGGAAAGGCAGGGGCGGGGGGAAGGTGGGTGTCACTGTGTCTTTCACTGTGTGTGTCAGTGTGTCTGTCACTGTGTGTCAGTGTGTCTGTCACTGTGTGTGTCAGTGTGTCTGTCACAGTGTGTGTCAGTGTGTCTGCCACTGTGTGTGTCAGTGTGTCTGTCACTGTGTGTGTCAGTCACTGTGTGTGTGTGTCACTGTGTGTGTGTGGGGGTCAAAAACGGAGCTGGTGGAGGTCAAAAATGGAGCTGGGGGGTCAAAAACGGAGCTGGGGGGGTCAAAAACGGAGCTGGGGGGTCAAAAATGGAACTGGGGGTTCAAAAACAGAGCAGGGGGGGAAATACTCACACGTCTCAGTTAACCCCCCCCCCCAGCAGCAGCAACAGCCGGCGCCAACACCATCAGGGAGCATTTCCTCACCTCAGGCAGCAGCAGTGTGGCCGGGGATTGGGGACCCCTGGGTTAGAGCACACCGGCCAATGAGAGCCATTGGGGGTGGGCCCCAGGGGGGGTGGGCGAGACACACCTGCCCATGAGAGCCGTGGGAGGGCGTGCGGACCGACGGACCAATCAAATGATCTACAGACACACAACCAAGATTTTCAGTTTTATATATATAGATTTATCTCTGATCGTGTATGGTCCCCAACCATAT
Organism: Ascaphus truei; assembly: GCF_040206685.1. Taxonomy (NCBI): domain Eukaryota; kingdom Metazoa; phylum Chordata; class Amphibia; order Anura; family Ascaphidae; genus Ascaphus; species Ascaphus truei. The sequence continues at coordinate 39,571,752 of NC_134501.1, read as the reverse complement.
ATGAATTATAGACCATCTTTAATTCCCTAGTTTTCGCCCATTACCCATTACTTAGTTAATAATTAACAACCATCAGTTAACAGTCAACAGACAACAGTCATCTCTTAGCAACCAATAATCATCGATCATCATTATTATTCTGTATAGTCCTATTCTGTATAAAATCATCATACTTATCCTTACTATTACTAATACTATTATGCAAACTATTTAACTTATATTTATACCTAATTATATACAGCCTAGGCCCGTCGCCTATAATATAATGCAGTGTAAAATACAATACAATATAGTCGAACAACACAATATATAACTACCATCTACTATAACCATCATTATTAACTATTATCATTTTAATATTCTGTTTAGATCATAGATGACACTTTTTTAACTATCCCAAATGTAACCCTATACCTAGTATGTTTATCTATACCTATTATGTTTATCCATGTTTATCTATGTTTGAACTATTTATCTACGTATGTTAGTAACACAGAAAACTTAGTAACTCAGAAAACTCATCTGAATCATATATATCCTAATCGTCTTTACTTTAAACTGGTGTATGTGAATGTGAATATGAATTTAAACTGATTTAAACCTATCCAACTATATACCTATCTATGTGGCTTTGTATGTGCCTATCAAACCTCCTACTCAGTTATGTCACCTACAATTAACTGTACTAACTACCAACTTCTATCAACTACTAGATCTTAACGTATTAGGACTTCCAGCGGTCTATGTGAAACCAGGGGCAGGAACAGGGACAGGAACAGGGACAAGTAGACATTCTTGCTGAGGAAGCCATCGCCGTCTTCTAACCGCTTCAAGGTATGTGCCACTCCGTTATTCAGCACCATCAGTGCGCATGGGAAAAACCACCGATATCTGATCTTTTGGTCTCTCAAGATCCTGGTGATAGAGGCGAGATTTCTTCTTTTGGCGAGGGTGGCCGTGGACAAATCCTGATATATCTGGAATTTTATTTGTTCGAATTCCATGGTTTCGGCTTCCCTTGCAATCCTGCACACTTCCTCCTTTGTTTGATAATGGTGGAATCTCATTACTATATCCCTAGGAGGGTCCCCACTCTGAGGTCTCCCCCGAAGGGCACGGTGACATCTGTCTAGCAAGATGTCCCTATCTGTCTGATCAGGGAAGAGGTGCTCCAACCATTTAGCAGCAAAATCCTCCAGGTCGGAGAAAGATTCAGGGACTCGCCTCAATCGGATATTACACCTCCTATCCCATTTCTCAGAGCCCTCAATTTTTTCTTCCAGGGACCTAACTTGATCATTTAATGTGGCCACTAATTTCTGGGTCTGTGCTGAGTTAGAGGCCATTTCATCAGATTTAGATTCCAGTGAATCTGTCCGCTCCCCCAAAGCATCCACATATTTTCTGATAGCCCATAGCTCAGTCTTAAAGAATTATTTCATCTGTGAGCAGAATTCTTTGAGGTCCTTGCGCCGCACTATCTCCAGATCTCCCGGGTCAGTATCTTGGGCATGCATGTAAGGGTCTGTAATGGCGGGCTGTGCTGGGGTCTCCGGCTTATCTCCTTGTGCTGTCTCACCTCTCTTGAAATATGTGGAGACTGGCTGAGTTTTTCTGCGTGGGGCTTTGCTTGTCGCCATCCCTGGATGTTCAGGGACAGTTTATGGTTTGAATAGCTGCAAAGTTCCCGCGTTTGCTGAAATTAATTATATAATTAGCGCCGGTGGAAGCGGAGCTCAGGGACTAAGCATCAATTTGTCTCACCGTCGCGCATGCGCCCCTCTACTTTTGATTTTAATAACGACAGAAGGATGAAAGCAGACCTGCCTGGACTGAGAGCATATGGGAATACCTGCTATAAGAACATAGCGTATCCCATATACTCATTTAAGCCCTGGGCTAAAAGTGTCCCCAATTTGATGATCCATCGGCATTCACATACTGTATGTGTAGCACTTTTTCTAGGTTCCCACCTCTAATTCCAAGGGACACCTGGTCAATCGCAAATGCCTTCAAGACAGTGGGGTCTGAATTATGTTTCAGATGGAAATGTTTGGCAACTGATGTTAATTTGTGAACGGCGACCAGATCTCAGGAGGTACAGTACTACGAATATTCCTGACATGTTCTAGAAACAGAAGCGTAGTTCCCTTGTTGTCATCCCAATGTAGATATGGTCGCAGGGGCAAGTAAGATAATAAACTACTGCCTAAGATTTATAGTTTAAATATTTCCTGATGGTATAATTTTGTTTCTTAGCAGAATCATAAAAGTCTGTCCTGGCTGACAAGAATTTACATGCTGAACACACTTTACAAGCAGAGAAACCCTACCTCTTAACTTTAGAGAGGAAATGTTCTGGTTTACTCGCAATGTAATGACTGTGAACTAGCTTGTCATGGAGGTTTGGAGCTCTCCTACTTACTAAATTAACTTGGTCCCCCAACAATTTATCTAAATCTGTATCGGTTTGAAGAACATACCAATGCTTCTGAAGTATTTTCCTGTAGTTTATCTAGTTCCTGTTGTATGTCCCTATGAACTGCACTATAGGGTCCATATCCTTGGTCTGTTTGACCTTTGGAATTAAGAGTGAATCATGTGGTTGAAGGTTGCTTTTATTTCGAATCACTGATTTACTGTAGCCTCGGGCCTGAAATCGAGACGACAGTTCATTAGCTCTTTTTCATAAGCCCATTTCGTGGAGCAATTTCTTTTTAATCTAAGAAATTCAGATCTTGGAACACCCTATATCTGATGTAAGTGGTGTGCACTCAATGTGTGTAAAACTGCATTGGTGGCTGTATTCTTACGGTGGATGTCGGTCATAATTCCTCCATCACTGTCAATGCTTATCTGTAAGTACAGAAAATTAACACTGACAGTACTGGCCTCCGTAGTTAGTCTGATGTTGAAGTTGTTGCGGTTGAGGCCATCTAATAAAGACTCACGACAAACTATGAAAATATCATCGATGAACCTCAACCATAACAGCACATGCTCAACACCCAAGGTAACCCCATCCTGAAATACAGTTTCCCTCTCCCTTCTCCCCAGGAATAGGTTGGCATAGGAGGGGGCACATGTTGCTCCCATTGCCATACCTGTGTTCTGTAAATAATAATTATTTTTAAATACAAAATAATTGTGCGTCAAAACAAACTCAAGAAGATCCATAAAAAATTGTATTAGACAATCGTCCAGGTTGCCCATTGATAAGAAATACCGTGCTGCCACAAGGCCATCAGTATGACGGATGTTAGTATATAATGACTCTAGCACGGTACCTCCCACAAGGGCAAGCTGGTCGAGTCTCAAAAGGACATCTGTGGTATCTCTAAAATGTGAGGGCAGTGTTTCAACTAGAAGTTTCAAAAAAATATCCAAAAAATGACAAATGGGTTCACAAAGGCCTCCTATGCCAGACACAGTCTTACCAGGGGATGGGAGAGGTTCTTATGCACTGTTGGCAAGATATAAAAGGTGGGGAAAATAGGGTGAGGAGATAAGAGACCTTCTCCACATTTCTTAGTAACCGTGCCAAAAGAAATCGCATTATTTACCATGCGGTCCAGAAGACATTTATACTTGGCCATTGGATCACTGGGCAGATCACTGGATCACTGGGTAGATCTTTATAACAGCCAGAGTCTTTAAGCTGACGTAAAGCTTCCTTATCATACAATTTTTGTGGCCAGATAACTATATTTCCACCTTTTATCTTATGGCTTTATTTCTACGTTGGTTAGGTTTCGTAGTTCTTCTATAGCTTTTCTTTCATCAAGGATTGGAAATCTTTCGTAACAAGATGGGCAAATACTTCAACCTGTGAACATGTTTGAAAAGGAGGACAAAACACGGACCTGGTCTTGGTCACAGGAAATAACGAAGAAGCAGTGGTGTTGGGGAGACCAAACAGTGGCTCATATACAGGACAGCCTTGCGGCAGGGTAAGTAAGAGTTCAACAAGGTGCTAGGCTTTAACTACATTGTATTTATTAGTCCACAATAACAACTAAATAATAGGCACACTGTTCTTTTAAGAATACAAAGCATAAAATAAAACTCTACTCCTCTTTAGGAGACTGACTACACTCTCTAAGACTACAGCCCCAGTCACTGCGCATGCGCTCAGGTCAGAGCGCCCGGCGAAACGTGCATCTTGTCAAGCCGCGATCTGTGGTCTGTGTATGTGAGTCAGGGGGTAAGACATGATCGTGATGAGGGGGCGTGGCAGGGGGTGCGATCTGGTCTTTTGGCCAAGGTGGTCGCGCATCGAGGCCAATGCGCTCACGCATCGAGACCAATGCGCTCACGCACAATCCCTGACTGGGGCCTACCCCATAGAGGGCTGTGCCTTGTGTGCGGCGCACATAGAGTGACCCGCAGTAGCCTCTGGGGACTTAGCCTTATTGGCTGGCCAGCTACCAACCCAACATATACAATACAATTTACAAATAGAATCTTAATGAGCAATACACAAGTTCTTATCTGTTTAGTTGTTGGGGTATCCCAGGGTCTCCAGGTAATTCCCTTAGCAGGATTGGAACGCCGGTGCCTAGTGTATCTGCTCCATCATGCAACCTGTTGACCCTGGTGGCAATCTTCTGTCTGGGGGTGAGTCCCAGCAGACCCTGCCGACCTTGGGAACCAGAGTAACCAGGTCCTTCTTGGTTTGGAAAAATGTCTATCTTCCCCTCTCTCTGGGGTAAATAGTATCTTTGTGGCAGCTTAATTCCTGCCTTTAAAGCCCTGTTCATTTGGGAGTACTGGTGTAATTGGCTTCACCTGAAGCTAGCCTCTCCAGGAGGAGGTTAACCGTTTGTCTGCCAGAAAGCACACACATGCCCCTCACACTAGCATACCGTCACAATATATATTTATAACATTTATATAGTGCCCTTGTTCAGGGTGCTGTACATTAGTTGGTTAGTGGGCAGGGGTTGGGGTCAGGTCTCTGGATTTAGTCATGTCGGTGGCCTGGTGATGGGTCTGACAGTAGGGACAGTGGAGGCGACTGGATCAGGGAGGTGGGTGACTTTGGAGAGACTTTAGGAAGATCTAGGAAGAGGTGAGGGTAGAGGAGATTATGGGCATTCGGGAGGGAATGGGAAAGGAGGTTAATGGGGCATCATGGAATGTGATGACGAGTTTTTAGTTGGCTTCTTTAGATAGTTAGGGAGGGGGCAGGTTGGATGTGGTGGGGGAGCTTGTTCCAGTGTAGGGGCAGAGTAAGTAAAATGATCAGGATCCAGAGGAGGCACAAGGGGTTAGGGGGGTGGAGTGAAGGTTGTGGCAGTCAGGGTGTGAAAAGGATGGGAATGGGTGTAGTGAGAGATGAGTGCTGAAAGTTAAGGAGGGGCAAAACCATGGAGAGATTTGTAGACGAGGGTGACAAATTTGAAGAGGGAATGCTGTTGAATGGGTAGCCAGGGAAATTGGGAGAGGAGAGGGGTGGTGTGCGCAGATAGGGGGAAATTGAGAATTGTATGGGCTGAAGCATTTTGGATTTGTTGGAGGGGTATGAAGGAGTAGAGGGGGAGACCGAGGAGAAAGAAGTAACAGTTGTCGAGACCGGTGAAGATGAGGGAGTGAATGAGAAATTTGGCTGAAGAGAGAAAAATGATTGGACACATTTTTCGTATGTTGTATAGGTGGTAGCGATAGGTGGTAGTGATGGAGGTAATGTGTTGGCCGAAGAGGAAGGAAATGTCAAAGGTCAATCAAAGGTTGCGAGCAGAAGGGGAGGGGGATATGGTGAGGGGGAAAGGAGATGGTGGCGATAGGGGAGGATTGGAGGGAGGAGGAATGTAGAAAACTTCCGTTTTAGCTGGGTTAATTTGTAGTATGTGGGAGGACATCCAGGTGGAAATGTCAAAAAGGCAGGCAAAGATACGGGTGGAAAGTTTGGGTGAGAATAGTGGGAAGGTGAAATAAATTTGGATGTCGTCTGCAAAAAAAGATCATTGGATCTACGGGAGGAGGTGAAGTCAAAGAGTTGGCAGTGTAGAGGGAAAAGGAGAGAGCCAAAGACGTGTAATGATGCAAACAGCAAAACAGGATACAGACCCGCAGGGCAGAGGTGGGAGTAACTCACCGACCTTGGCCTGGGATCAGAGGCATGGGATGCAGGGGTAATCAGATACGTTCTAGGGTTGAGGCAGGCAATGGTAGTCAGGTCCGGTTCCGAGGTCGAGGCAGGCGGCAGGCAATGGGTAGTCAGGTCCGGTTCCAAGGTCAAAGCAGGCGGCAGGCAAGGGATGGTCAGATTCAGTTCCAAGGTCAAGACAGGCAGCAGGCAAAACAAAGGCAAGGGAGAGCTCAAACAGGACAAGGTACCCAGTACTTTGCAGAAGCAAAGACTAGTAGCAGTTACCTGTTATTTAAGGCAAGAGGCAGCTGCTGGCAATGAGACCCAAATAGAGGCTGATTTCCTGTCAGGGGAGTAAGGGCAGGATTTTTCTGGAAGCAGGGTGGCCATGGTAGCTTCGGACCAGATGATGTCACTTCCTGGATGTTCAGACAGATCCCTTATAGGATGGAGCATTGGGGCATGCCCACTTGGTGGCTGGTGGACGGAGAGGATGAATTGTTGAAGGTGACAGAGTAGGAGCAGTGGGAGAGATAGGATGAGAACGATGAGAGGGTGGTGTCAGTGATGTCAAGGTTGGTGAGGGTGGAGATGAGTGAGGTGATCGACGGTGTCAAAAGCTGAAGAGAGGTCAAGGAGGATGAGGATGGAGGAGAATTTGGAGTGGGAGTTTGGGAGAGAATGTTGTGGATGTTGAGGACGGCAGTTTCAGTAGAGTATGAGGGATGGAAGCCAGGTCGGACAATGGGAAAGAGGGAATAGGTGTGGAGAGTTGGTTGTGAACGATGCGCACGAGGAGTTTTGAAAAGTATGGAAGGAGTGAGATGGGGCAAAATTTGGAAGAGAGGAGGGCCAAGAGATGGTTTTTGAGGAGAGGGAGGACTAAGACAGTTTTGAAGGAGTCTAGGTATTGTCTGCTGGATAGGGAGAGGTTGAAGAAGGCAGAGAGATAGGGGAGGAGGAGTGGGAGGAGAGGAGGGAGTGTGAAATGGGGTGAGAAGGGGATGTGGTGGGAGAGCATTTGATGATTGAGAGGAGATCATCACCAGTGGTTAGGTAGAATGAGGGGAAGGAGTGGGGAGGTGGGGGGCATCAGTGGGGAAGGAAGAATGGATGTTGTTTATTTTTGTGAGAAGTAAGAGGCAAGGTCCATGGTTGAGATAGTGTAGGGTGGCTTGGGCGAGAGAGATGGGGAGGGTCATAGCAGATTGTTTAGGGTAGAGAACAGTTGACGTGGATGGGGTGATAGTGATTTAATAAGGGTGTTATAGGGTATTTATTTTTGCGATTTAAGAGTGGAGGTGTATTGGTGGAGGAGGGATTGTTAGGTGGCAAGTTAGGATGGGGAATGGAAAGATTTCCATAATCTCTCTGCAGTGTGAAGGGAGAGACAGTGTTTTGAGTTGGCAAGTGAGCCAGGGTTGACCTGGCTTTGTGTTGTGATGCACAGGATGGAGTATTGCGATTGACTTGAGGGAGGAGGATAATGCAGAGTTGAGGGTGGATAGGGTAGTATTCAGTGGGAGAGAGTAAAATTATGTGAGTTGGGGAGGAATGATGAGGTGAAGGGGGTAAGGGATGATGGATCAATAGATTTTAGGTTTCTGTGAAGGATGAGATTGGGTGGAGGTGAGGATGGAGGAGGAGCAGGGAGGGTGATGCATAGGATGGTGGAAAGGAGGTGATCGGCAGGTGGGACAAGGAGTGTGAAGAGGTACTCTGCGTAGCATCTTGCCATGAGTATAAAGGTGAGGGTGCCTCTGTGTATGTGGGTGGGGGAGATTTAGTGAGAGAGAGTCCAAAGGAGGAAATGAGGGGGATGAAAGTAGAGTCAGAGGTGGGGTTGTCAAGGTGAAGGTTAAAGTTACCAAAAATGACAAGGGTGTTGGGAGAGTTTAGAGAGGAAGCAGACAAACTCATTGAAAAATAGTGTGGGTGCGCCAGGGGGACGATAAATTAAGTTGATTGTGATGGGTAGGGGGAATGAGAAAGAGCAGGCATGGAATTCAAAGGAGGAAAAAGAGAGGGAGATGAAGGAAGGGGGTGGGGGACAGTTGTCCAGGATGAAGGGACAAGGTGGCCAACTCCTCCTCCAGTGCAGGTTTGACATGGGGTATGGATGAAGTATGATTGCGTAGATATGAGGGAAGCAGGGGTGGCAGTGTTTTTGGTGGGGATCCATGTTTCTTTGATTCTGAGAAATGCAAGATTGTTTTGTAGGAAGTGATCAAGGGTGAAGGTGGTCTTATTGCACATGTATCTGGTGTTCCAGAGGGAGAATGGGAGGTTGATGGAGTTTGGGGTGGGAGTGGGGGGTTATGGGGGAAGGTGAGAGGAGTTGCCAAGGAGGGAGAATATAAGGTTACTGGGGTTGGCTAGGCGAGTGGAGGTTGGATTGTGGTGAGGGAGAGGGGTGGTGAGAACAGGGATTGAGAAGGATGGTGGCATTGGTGGGAGAGATGGGTAGGGCAGAGTCTTATAGGGGAAAGGAGAAGGGATTGCAGGAGGAGCCAAAGAAATGTACCGCACCACAAAAAGAGAGTGGGTCAAAAAGATTGATTAAAAATAAATCTTTATTCGTCCATAAAAAATGGAAGTGTCAAAAATCTTCTACATGTTTCGTGCGTGTAGCACTTTATCAAGGAGTCCTTGAAATAGGAGTAGTCAATTTTGAGAGCATTGGGAAGGGAACAATCAGATTTTGGAAGCAATGGGGAAGGGAACAATACATTTGGAATCACTGGGGAAGGGAACGATATATTTATGAGAACATGGAAAGGGGACAATCAGATTAGGAAGCAAAAGGGAGGGGGACAATCTCCCCACTACAATTGATCAGTAATAATTGGAGGAGAATGGATTTTTTAGTACTGGGAATGATATAGAGTGGGACCACTGTGGAAGGGATCAATCCAATAGATATTACAACAAGAATTAGGTAAATATTGAAGCGCTTGGGAAGTGGACAAACAAAGCAAAGCACTGGGGGAGGAAACAATGTGTTTTAAGCATTGGCCGGGGAGCAAGAAATATAACAATATATGAAACGTAGAGCAGGAGACACACACACACACACACACACACACACACACACACACACACACACACACACACACACACACACACACACACACACACACACACACATATATATATAAACAGAAGATATATAAACTGCTGCGCTAACCGGAATGCACGTGAATGCACACAATAGTGAATGACCACACAGTACATCCTAATAACACTAAAATAGTAATTTTTAATGACTACTAAAATAAAATGTAATGGTGATATACATATATATACAAATACCATAAAACATGAACATACAACAACCACAGCTAGGGAGACAAAAAGGGAGGGGAAGAGGGGTCAGGAATGAAAAGGGCAGGGGACGTTGGGGGGAGTACAGTGGGAAAAAAGGCCCAAAGAGTACGGTGAAAGTCAATATAAAAATAAAAATAAAAAGTGTCCTTTGAATGCTACCGGGTGTCGCTGCCAGTCTCCAGGAAAAAAACACCTTCCTCTTGACCTGTATTAACGAAAAGAAGACAGCGTGGCTCCCATAGCATAATACAGTAGTTTAATAATAAAAAATGATCATCCACGTTAATCAAGAACACTTACAATATGTGCAATGATATAAGGCATTGTATAGGGTCTTGTTATTTACCCGATCGTGCAGTCCCAAACATAGAAACACACAAACGGCTCAGCAGCAGGGCAAACACGACTCCTCAACGTTGCACAGTGAGATGGATATATATAAATAAACGCAAGACAGTGCCTGCTGTTTTCCCTACGCGTTTCGTCACATAAAGTAACTTCCTCAGGGGCCATTATCCCCAGCCATTGCCAAACCAATTGCGTCCATAGTCAACTCTATCCTGTCTGCAAGCCATATCCCTAAGACCTGGAAAACTGCCAGAGTTGTCCCAATCTTCAAAAGTGGGGACAAAAACACTGTCTCAAACTACAGGCCAATCTCACTTCTCCCAATTCTATCCAAAGTAATGGAAAAATGTGTCCACTCCCAATTAAGCGATTTCTACACCAAGACAAATTTCCCTAGCCAATTCCAGTCTGGGTTTCATCCCAAACACTCCACCGTAACTACCCTGCTAAAAGTTTGCAATGAAATCCAGTGTGGAATGGAACGGGGACAACTCACTGGTGCAGTATTCCTAGATTTTGCAAAGGCTTTTGACACAGTTGATCATGTTATCCTGCTTAACAAACTCCAGAGCTCTGGAATAGGGAAACATGCTTTAAACTGGTTTCAGTCCTACCTATCAGGAACATCCCAACATGTGTCCATCTCAGGCTCTAACTCAAACCCCCTGGATATCACCTGTGGTGTCCCGCAAGGCTCTGTTCTGGGGCCCCAACTCTTCTCAGTGTTCATTAATGATCTTCCCACAGCTTGTAAGGAAGCCTCAATACACATGTATGCAGATGACACAATCCTATATGCACACAGCCATAGCCTCTCTGACCTTCAACACATACTTCAGTCTGACTTTTTGAGACTCGAAAACTGGATTTCCCAAAACAAACTGTTTTTAAACACTGACAAGACTGTAACAATGGTATTTGGGACCAAGACTAAATTTGTAAAGCTTCAGTGACTGAGCTCCTGATTAGAACCAACGCTAACACCACCCTAACACCTGTCACTAGTTTTAAATACCTGGGCTTATGGTTTCACTCCCACTTAACATTCGGGATGCACATTGATACCCTGACAACCAAGACCTATGCCAAACTAGGGGTACTTTACAGGAACAAATCCTCCCTAAGTCTCCTGGTCAGAAAGCGTATTGCACAGCAGATGCTAATGCCAATTATTGACTATAGAGACATAGTATATGGCTCGGCTCCTCAAACCCACCTTAGCAAACGTGACACCCTCTACAATTCAATTTGTCGTTTTGTTCTCCTATGCAACTACAACACACATCACTGCGAAATGCTCAAAGAACTAGATTGGTCATCACTCGAGTCTAGGCGCAAAGTTCACCTTTCCTGTCTCACCCTCAAATACTTTCTGGGCAAGCTACCCAGCTACCTGAACAAGCTCCTCACCCCTACCACATGCAGCACCTATCACCTGAGATCAGACTCCAAAAGACTATTCATGGTCCCAAGGCTCAACAAAGTATCCGGATGTTCCTCCTTCTCCTTCCGTGCACCCCAAAACTGGAACAACCTACCAGAGACTCTCATATCCACCACCAGCTTAAGTTCTTTCAAATATAATGCTGTCTCACATTTTAATCTGATCTGTAACTGTTTCATATGCTCATAATATATATTTTCTTTAACTGTGCATGCAATGTCTTGTATATAATGTATACCTTGTTCATTTATGTAACTGTACTTGTAACCATGTATTATTTGTCTTAACTCTGTGCCCAGGACATACTTGAAAACGAGAGGTAACTCTCAATGTATTACTTCCTGGTAAAATATTTTATAAATAAATAAATAAATAAATTGTGCAACGTTGAGGAGTCGTGTTCGCCCTGCTGCTGAGCCGTTTGTGTGTTTCTATGTTTGGGACTGCACCAAGGGGATTTTGACCGCTGTGTCCATACCCTGCCACATTGGAAACATACTCTCGCGAGACTCCCATTCAGGGAGAGGACGGGTGCGCGCGCACCCTTCAGTGATCCACGAGGAGAGTGTGTTGGACTCCCGAGGAAACGGAGATTCACGGAGGCTCGATCGGGTGAATAACAAGACCCTATACAATGCCTTATATCATTGCACATATTGTAAGTGTTCTTGATTCACGTGTATGATCATTTGTTATTATTAAACTACTGTATTATGCTATGGGAGCCGCGCTGTCTTCTTTTCGTTAATATATATATATATATATATAGATCCAATTGTGAAGACTGTCATATGGTATAATCAGTTCATTGTATTGTATTGTATTGTATGTCTTTATTTATATAGCGCCATTAATGTACATAGCGCTTCACAGTAGTAATACATGTGGTAATCGAATAAATAACAGATAATATAAATAACAGATCATGGGAATAAGTGCTTTAGACAAACATAACATTAAGGAAGAGGAGTCCCTGCCCCGAGGAGCTTACAATCTAATTGGTAGGTAGGGAGAATGTACAGAGACAGTAGGAGGGAGTTCTGGTAAGTGCGTCTGCAGGGGGCCAAGATTTATATATCATGTGTTCAGAATGTTCACAGTGCTTTTCGTATGCTTCTTTAAGCAAGTGGGTCTTAAGGTGGGTCTTAAAGGTGGATAGAGAGGGTGCTAGTCGGGTACTGAGGGGAAGGGCATTCCAGAGGTGTGGGGCAGTCAGTGAAAAAGGTTTAAGGCGGGAGAGGGCTTTAGATAAAAAGGGGGTAGAAAGAAGACATCCTTGAGCAGAACGCAAGAGTCGGGATGGTGCATAGCGAGAAATTAGGGCTGAGATGTAAGGAGGGGCAGAAGTGTGTAAAGCTTTAAAAGTGAGGAGAAGAATGGAGTGTGAGATGCGGGATTTGATTGGAAGCCAGGAGAGGGATTTCAGGAGGGGAGATGCTGAGACAGATCTAGGAAAGAGTAGAGTGATTCTGGCAGCAGCATTTAGGATAGATTGTAGGGGAGACAGGTGAGAGGCAGGAAGACCGGACAGCAGGAGGTTACAGTAATCAAGACGGGAGAGAATGAGGGCCTGAGTCAGCGTTTTAGCAGTCGAGCAACAGAGGAAAGGGCGTATCTTTGTTATATTGCGGAGGAAAAAGCGACAAGTTTTAGAAATGTTTTGAATGTGAGGGGCGAATGTGAGAGAGGAGTCGAGTGTGACCCCTAGGCAACGTGCTTGGGCTACTGGGTGGATGATCATAGTTCCAACAGTAATGTGGAAGGAGGTAGTAGGGCCAGGTTTGGGAGGAAGCAGGAGGAGCTCTGTTTTAGCCATGTTGAGTTTAAGGCGACGGAGGGCCATCCAAGATGATATAGCAGAGAGACATTCAGAAACTTTGGTCTGTATAGCAGGTGTAAGGTCAGGTGTTGAAAAGTATATTTGTGTGTCGTCAGCATAGAGGTGATATTTAAACCCAAAAGATGTTATTAGGTCACCTAGAGAGAGAGTGTACAGAGAAAAGAGAAGAGGTCCCAGGACAGAGCCCTGGGGTACCCCCACAGAGAGATCAATAGAGGAGGAGGAGGTGTTAGCAGAAGAGACACTGAAAGTACGATGGGAGAGGTAGGATGAGATCCAGGATAGAGCTTTGTTCCGAATACCAAGAGTATGGAGAATATGAAGGAGAAGAGGGTGGTCCACAGTGTCAAATGCTGCAGAGAGGTCGAGTAATATGAGCAGAGTGTAATGACCTCTGTCTTTGGCAGCATGGAGGTCGTCAGTTATTTTAGTGAGGGCTGTTTCCGTGGAGTGAGCAGTGCGGAAGCCAGATTGTAGAGGGTCTAGGAGAGAATAGGTGTTGAGAAAATGGAGCAAGCGAGAGAATACAAGACGTTCAAGGAGTTTAGAGGCAAAAGGCAGGAGGGAGACAGGTCGATAGTTAGAAAGACAGCTAGGGTCAAGCTTGCTGTTTTTGAGTAATGGTATGACTGTTGCATGTTTGAAGGAGGATGGAAAGGTTCCAGAGCAGAGGGAGGAGTTAAAAATGTGTGTGAGCGTAGGGATTATAGTAGGAGCAAGAGGTTTTAGGAGATGGGAGGGAATGGGGTCAAGAGGGCAAGTGGTAGAGGGAGAAGTGGCGATCCACAGCGACACATCCTCCTCTGAGACAGTGGAAAAAGAGTCAAGGAAGGAAGGAGGAGAGTTAGGAAGAGGTGTAGGATGGGAAGAAGAAACAGAGGGGATGTTCTGACGTATGGATTCCACCTTTTCCTTAAAATAGTCAGCAAAGTCCTGAGCGGAGATGGAGGAAGGAGAGGCAGCTGAGGGTGGTTTGAGTAGAGTATCAAAGACAGAGAACAGTCGGCGTGGGTTAGACTTGTGCATGTTGATTAGTGCAGAAATGTAGGCTTGTTTAGCTTGCGAGAGGGCAGAGTTGAAACAGGATAGCATAAATTTGTAGTGAAGGAAGTCTGCGAGAGTGTGAGACTTCCTCCAGAGGCGTTCAGAGGAACGAGTGGAGGAACGCAGCATGCGTGTGTGGGAATTTAGCCAGGGTCTAGGGTTAGAAGGGCGAGTGCGGCAGAGAGAAAGTGGGGCATGTAGATCAAGAGAGGAGGACAAGACAGAGTTGTAGTTCCTGACCAGGTTGTCGGGGTCTGTAGCAGAGCTGAGAGAGGAGAGGGAGGAGCGTAAAGTGGACTCAAAGTCCAACCAGCTTGGAGACGATACTAACTACAAGCGTCTGAAATCAGACCCAACAATGCCGTTCAAGAAGGAGATTGACTCTATCATACAGCTAGGACTCAATAATTCGTGGATTTCGGAGGAAACAGCCAAGTTCCTGATGCAAACATACCCCATTACACCGGTCATTTATATACTCCCTAAAATACACAAATCTCTGACAAAGCCTCCGGGGAGACCTATCATCTCGGCACGGGGGTGCCTGTGTCATCCATTATCACAGTTCTTGGATTTCTACCTTCAACCCATGGTGATGCGGATGGCCTCATTTGTCAAAGATACAACTGACTTCATCCACAAATTGGAAGGCATTTCGCCGGTTACTGCAGATACTATACTGGTAACCATGGACGTGGGCAGTCTATATACTAACATCCCACACCAGGAGGGCATTGAAGCGATCCGTGACCACTTCAGTAAGTTTGCAGAGCACAAGGGGCCGCCTCCAGAATAATGGTTATTGCTGCTGGAGGTGATACTTCATAAGAACTACTTCAGGTTTGAGAAAACCTTTTATCTGCAACTAACAGGCACCGCTATGGGGTCAAACATGGCACCGGCGTATGCCAACCTGTTCATGGATACCTACGAGAACACCCATTTGCTTACCGATGCCCCATTTGCGGACCGTATATCTAACTACTATCGCTACATTGATGATGTGTTCCTGGTCTGGCGAGGACTGGAAACAGAGCTTCTATCATTTACTGAGTATCTAAACAAAATTCCATGTACAATTAGGTTCACAGCTAGCTACAGTACCATTGAAGTTCCTTTTCTTGATACCATTGTTTATAAGGACAATGGAAAACTCTGCACACGTCTATTCCAGAAGCCCACAGATAGGAACACATTATTACATGCAACCGGCCATCATCCACCACCATTAAAAGCAGGTCTCCCTTTCTCACAACTACTACGTGTCCGGAGAATTGTGAGTGACCCCAAACTAGTGGAATGTGCACTTCTGGAGATGGCCTCTCGCTTTCTAGAGAGGGGATATGATCCCAAAGAAGTCAATAAGGCACTCATCAAAGCCAGGATCCCAAAGAGGGAGGAGCTGCTGTCACCAACAATGAGGACCACTGATTCTGATCGCTGTAAGGTGGTCAGCACTTACAGTACTGCATCTGGACATATCAAAAGGTCTATACAACAACATTGGCATATATTGGCTAATGATCGCAGGATTGGGAAAGACTTTAATGCTCCACCCCTTTTTTGTTATAAAAGAGGCAGAAATCTGGGAGATCTGCTTACACATTCTGATCCCGTTGACAAATACATGCCAGCAAAGACCTGGCTGGCGAGAAAACCGGGGTCATACAGATGCCATGGCTGTACCAACTGCCAGTTTATGCAAACAGGAAGTACTTTTGCTCACCCTCAGACTGGCAAATCTACAAAAATGAAACAATATTTAAACTGTGAGTCTAAATATGTAGTGTACTTCATCAAGTGCCCATGTGGGCTCTACTACGTCGGAAAGACGATGAGAATGTTAAAGGAACGTATCAGTATTCATCGATGTGCAATCAGTAAGGCACTTCTGGGTGCTGAAGATGACGATGATTTGAAACACCAACCGGTGGCACGACACTTCAGGAAACACAGACACAGTTTAGCAACTCTAAGATGCATGCCCATTATACAGGCTCGTGTCCCTACCAGGGGTGGCGACAGGAATAAACTACTATTACAGCTGGAAGCTAAAGCTATCTTTGATTCAAGTACAATGACCCCAAAAGGGCTTAACGAGGATTTTAAGCTAAGTTGTTTTCTTTAGGTCAGATCCTGATGATACCTATGGACATGTGCGTGTGTGGGCAATCACATTAATTTCACTGATGTGCTTCATGGTATAATATCCTCTGTTGCTCTCCTTTGGTTAGAAGTCTATGCATATTTATTCATCATTTGTTTACATGCAAGTTCTACGTATTGTGGTATTCCCATATGCACTTATGGTTCATATGACATAGTCTGGCTCTGCCCTCTAGTTATGTCAGTACATTCCATCATGATCCCCACCACTCAACCACACTCCCCCACACCTATATGTCCCTGGTTTTATTATGTTTCACTTATGTATGGCACTACCTGCTTTACTTCTTTAAAAACCCTCTCCCTGCTGCCCCTGACATATCAATCAGAGCTCAGACCCATTGGTAACCATGACAATGGATGCAATACACAGCTGGGTGATTACCAGTATGGAGGTATCTTATGTAAGCTTAATCAACACATGACATCAGAGCTGCAGGTTTCTTGTGTTATTTTAATTGAGTGATGGTGATTGGTTAATTGACTTTCAGTGTTTGATATACCGTATTTCCTCGATTCTAAGACGCACTTTTTTTCCCAATTTCACATCTCTGAAATAGGGGTGCGTTTTAGAATCGATGTACTAAAAAAAAAACAAAAAACCTGCTTGGGGGCGCTGCAGACGGAGGGCGTGCAGCTTTCAGCGTTTTAACAAAAAGCGCGGTAGCCGTCTGCTTGAACCACGGCCCCCCGCCCGCTCTCCCCCTTGTCTCAGTTGGTTGCTTGAAGTGCTGGCCCCCCCTCTGCGACCCACAGCAGTGCGGCTGTAGCGGCACCACCAGCTGACCGTCCCTGACTGCTACTCACAGCTTCCAGCCCCACGAGCCCTCTGCTACTCACAGCTTCCAGCCCTCTGCTACTCACAGCTTCCAGCCCCCTGCTACTCACAGCATCCAGCCCTCTGCTACTCACAGCATCCAGCCCTCTGCTACTCACAGCTTCCAGCCCTCTGCTACTCACAGCTTCCAGCCCTCTGCTACTCACAGCTTCCAGCCCTCTGCTACTCACAGCATCCAGCCCTCTGCTACTCACAGCTTCCAGCCCTCTGCTACTCACAGCTTCCAGCCCTCTGCTACTCACAGCTTCCAGCCCTCTCCTACTCACAGCTTCCAGCCCTCTGCTACTCACAGCTTCCAGCCCTCTGCTACTCACAGCTTCCAGCCCTCTGCTACTCACAGCATCCAGCCCTCTGCTACTCACAGCTTCCAGCCCTCTGCTACTCACAGCTTCCAGCCCTCTGCTACTCACAGCTTCCAGCCCTCTGCTACTCACAGCTTCCAGCCCCATGAACCCTCCGCCCCCCCTCTGCTACTCACAGCTTCCTGCCCCATGAACCCTCCACTACTCACAGCTTCCAGCCCCATGAACCCTCCGCCCCCCCCCCCCTCTGCTACTCACAGCTTCGGCTGCCAGCCCCACGAGCCCTCCGACCCCTCCCTTGTCTCTGTCACTCTGTGTGTGTAAGTGTCTCTCTCTGTGTGATTCTCTGTCACTCTGTGTGTATATGTGTCTCTCTCTGTGTGATTCTATCACTCTGTGTGTGTATGTGTCTCTGTGTATGTGTGTGTCTCTGTCACTCTGTGTGTGTGTATGTGTCTCTCTCTGTGTGATTCTCTGTCACTCTGTGTGTGTATGTGTCTCTCTCTGTGTGATTCTATCACTCTGTTTGTGTATGTGTCTCTCTCTGTGTGATTCTATCACTCTGTGTGTGTATGTGTCTCTGTGTATGTGTGTGTCTCTGTCACTCTGTGTGTGTGTGTATGTGTCTCTCTCTGTGTGATTCTATCACTCTGTGTGTGTATGTGTCTCTCTCTGTGTGATTCTATCACTCTGTGTGTGTATGTGTCTCTGTGTATGTGTGTGTCTCTGTCACTCTGTGTGTGTGTATGTGTCTCTCTCTGTGTGATTCTCTGTTACTCTGTGTGTGTATGTGTCTCTCTCTGTGTGATTCTCTGTCACTCTGTGTGTGTTTGTGTCTGTGTGTATGTGTCTCTCTCTCTGTGTGATCCTCTGTCACTCTGTGTGTGTATGTGTCTCTCTCTCTGTGTGATCCTCTGTCACTCTGTGTGTGTATGTGTCTCTCTGTGTGATTCTCTGTCACTCTGTGTGTGTGTATGTGTCTCTCTCTGTGTGACTCTGTGTGTGTTTGTGTATGTGTGTGTGTCCCTGTCACTCTGTGTTTGTGTATGTGTCTCTATGTGTGTCCCCCTCCCCACCACTGTCTCCCTCCCCCCCTCCCCTCCACTGTCTCCCTCCCCCCCTCCCCTCCACTGTCTCCCTCCCCCCCTCCACTGTCTCCCTCCCCCCTCCCCATCCACTGTCTCCCTCCCACCCTCCCCATCCACTGTCTCCCTCCCACCCTCCCCATCCACTGTCTCCCTCCCACCCTCCCCATCCACTGTCTCCCTCCCACCCTCCCCATCCACTGTCTCCCTCCCACCCTCCCCATCCACTGTCTCCCTCCCACCCTCCCCATCCACTGTCTCCCTCCCACCCTCCCCATCCACTGTCTCCCTCCCACCCTCCCCATCCACTGTCTCCCTCCCACCCTCCCCATCCACTGTCTCCCTCCCACCCTCCCCATCCACTGTCTCCCTCCCACCCTCCCCATCCACTGTCTCCCTCCCCATCCACTGTCTCCCTCCCACCCTCCCCATCCACTGTCTCCCTCCCACCCTCCCCATCCACTGTCTCCCTCCCACCCTCCCCATCCACGGTCTCCCTCCCACCCTCCCCATCCACGGTCTCCCTCCCACCCTCCCCATCCACGGTCTCCCTCCCACCCTCCCCATCCACGGTCTCCCTCCCACCCTCCCCATCCACTGTCTCCCTCCCACCCTCCCCATCCACTGTCTCCCTCCCACCCTCCCCATCCACTGTCTCCCTCCCCATCCACTGTCTCCCTCCCCCCCTCCCCATCCACTGTCTCCCTCCCCCCCTCCCCATCCACTGTCTCCCTCCCCATCCACTGTCTCCCTCCCACCCTCCCCATCCACTGTCTCCCTCCCACCCTCCCCATCCACTGTCTCCCTCCCACCCTCCCCATCCACTGTCTCCCTCCCACCCTCCCCATCCACTGTCTCCCTCCCCATCCACTGTCTCCCTCCCCATCCACTGTCTCCCTCCCACCCTCCCCATCCACTGTCTCCCTCCCACCCTCCCCATCCACTGTCTCCCTCCCACCCTCCCCATCCACTGTCTCCCTCCCACCCTCCCCATCCACTGTCTCCCTCCCCATCCACTGTCTCCCTCCCCATCCACTGTCTCCCTCCCCATCCACTGTCTCCCTCCCCATCCACTGTCTCCCTCCCACCCTCCCCATCCACTGTCTCCCTCCCACCCTCCCCATCCACTGTCTCCCTCCCACCCTCCCCATCCACTGTCTCCCTCCCACCCTCCCCATCCACTGTCTCCCTCCCACCCTCCCCATCCACTGTCTCCCTCCCACCCTCCCCATCCACTGTCTCCCTCCCACCCTCCCCATCCACTGTCTCCCTCCCACCCTCCCCATCCACTGTCTCCCTCCCACCCTCCCCATCCACTGTCTCCCTCCCCCCTCCCCTCCACTGTCTCCCTCCCCCCCTCCCCTCCACTGTCTCCCTCCCCCCCTCCCCTCCACTGTCTCCCTCCCCCCTCCCCTCCTCTGTCTCCCTCCCCCCTCCCCTCCACTGTCTCCCTCCCCCCTCCCCTCCACTGTCTCCCTCCCCTCCACTGTCTCCCTCCCCTCCTCCCCTCCACTGTCTCCCTCCCCTCCACTGTCTCCATTCTTCCCCATCCCCTTCTCCCCATCCCCTTCTCCCCCATCCCCTTCTACCCCCATCCCTCCATTCCCTCCTTTCTCCCCCCCTTTCTCCCCCCCTTCCCTCCTTTCTCCCCCCCTTCCCCCCTTTCCCACCTCCTTCCCTCCTTTCCCCCCCCCTTCCCTCCTTTCTCTCCCCCCCTTCCCTCCTTTCTCTCCCCCCCTTCCCTCCTTTCTCTCCCCCCCTTCCCTCCTTTCTCTCCCCCCCTTCCCTCCTTTCTCTCCCCCCCTTCCCTCCTTTCTCTCCCCCCTTCCCTCCTTTCTCTCCCCCCCTTCCCTCCTTTCTCTCCTTCCTCCCCCCATCCATTCTCTCTCTGCTCATCCGATACTGTCTCTCTCTCTCCCCATTCTGTGTCTGCCTCTCTCTAGTGCAGATAAATGTATGCTACTGTTTGCTTAAAAAAAAAAAAAAATCTGCACATTTAATATATTGGGTTTTTTTTTTCCACAATTTTTTTATTAAATCAAGGGTGCGTCTTAGAATCGATGGCGTCTTAGAATCGAGGAAATAGGGTATATGTCCCTGGTTTTATTATGTTTCACTTATGTATGGCACAATCTGCCCTAATTCTTTAGATATCCTCTCCCTATTGCCCCTGCCATATCAATCAGAGCTCACACCCATTGATAACCATGAAAATGGATGAATACACAGCTGGGTGATTAGCAGTATGGAGGTATCTTATGTAAGCTTAATCAACACATGACATCAGAGCTGCAGGTTTCTTGTGTTAATTTAATTGGGTGATGGTGATTGGTTAATTGACTTTCAGTGTTTGATGTATAAATATGTGGTGAACTGTGTCATTCTCCCTTTGTATCCCCCTGAGGAAGGTCCCATTCTGTAGGACCGAAACGTTGGGTTTCTGGATGTATTTTTGCTTTCACTAATACACTTTGATTTTCAACATTGAGTGATGTCTCTTGTTTACCAATCCTTGGAACGGTAACGTATAACTACATTCTCTATATGGGACGTGCACCTGTGGCTTACCAGCACCTATTGGAGTGCCAACTGCCTTATCTGACTATATATATATGCAAATACAACTGTATGCTCATCTGCATGTCTTAGGCAGGTCTGCAACCCCGCCTTTCCCCATTATCATCCAGCATACAGCACTTCCACTGCAGCAAGGGATTCTGGGAAATGACATGCAAATGAGCACACAGTGTCACTTTTTGCCTCAAAAACCATTTTTAACATGGTTCCCTATAGGCTTAAGATTGCTGCATGGTCTATATATGTATAGAATCCAATGCACAGCCGGCACACCATATGTAAGTAAATAAGTTTTGGTGCTTATCCCATAAAGCAATAACAGACCATACGATACCGGTTGCAACACGACATTAAGGGACAGCACGCAGGTAAGTAAATCATACATTTTCTATATTTGATATATTGTGTCTTCTATCAAATATAGAAAATTTATGATTTACTCACCTGCGTGCTGTCCCTTGATGTCGTGTTGCAACCAGTTTCGTATGGTCTATATATATATATATATATATATATATATATATATATATATATATATATATATATATATATATATATATATATATATATATATATATATATATATATATATATATATATATATACCATAATACTGAGTTAAGTTATGGTGAGTAAAAAAAGTGACAAAAACCCTCCACAGGAAAGCAAATATGCAAATATAACTGTATGCTCATCTGCATGTCTTAGGCAGGTCTGCAACCCCGCCTTTCCCATTATCACCCAGCATACAGCACTTCCACTGCAGCAAGGGATTCTGGGAAATGACATGCAAATGAGCACACAGTGTCACTTTTTGCCTCAATAACCATTTTTAACATGGTTCCCTATAGGCTTAAGCTTGCTGCATGGTCACAGCTTTGAGCACAGCAAGGGTTAAGGTGCATACCCAGAAAACCACCCACAGACAGCTGTTTCGACCTTGATGGGTCTCATCAGTGTGGGGTTGATTTTAACTGGGAATGCAAGAGAGGCTATGGGATAGGCTATACCATAATACTGAGTTAAGTTATGTCAAAGGTCAAAGCTGTGACCATGCAGCAAGCTTAAGCCTATAGGGAACCATGTTAAAAATGATTATTGAGGCAAAAAGTGACACTGTGTGCTCATTTGCATGTCATTTCCCAGAATCCCTTGCTGCAGTGGAAGTGCTGTATGCTGGGTGATAATGGGGAAAGGCGGGGTTGCAGACCTGCCTAAGACATGCAGATGAGCATACAGTTATATTTGCATATATATATATATATATATATATATATATATATATATATATATATACAGTGTTCGACAAATCACCCAAAAATCTACTCGCCCAGCCAAAAAATCTACTCGCCACCTAGTCCCGCCCCCAACCCCGCCCCTAGTCCCGCCCCCAACCCCGCTTTAAAATAAAATATATAAATAAAATACATTTAATAAATTCCTAGTCAGAACAACATTCGTTTTTGACATAAATGTATTTATTGTATTACATTATACTACAATTAGTCCTTGTTACATGTGTGTGTGTAAATGTCGGATCTAGAAATAAAAGCCAGGTGTGAATGACTAGTTTCCTGAACCCCTTAACCAATGTCTGGATGTCCCCGCTTCACAATATCTAAAGCAGCAATCCCACCTGGGATCTTACCTGATCCGCAGTCCCTCAATGTCCAGGTACGCTCATTCCCGCAATGTTATACATTGGGGAGGTGT